>NW_026542795.1:0-189346 GCF_028750875.1 Macrosteles quadrilineatus | reverse complement strand
TTGTACAAGGGTGTACAAGTTTTACAAGGTTGTACAAGTGTGTACAAGGTTGTACAAGTTGTGTACTGGGTTGTACAAGTGTGTACAAGATTGTATAAGTTTGTACAAGGTTGTACAAGTGTGTACAAGGGTGTACAAGTGTGTACAAATGTGTACAAGTGTGTACAGGGGTGTACAAGTTTGTACAAGGGTGTACAAGTTTTACAAGGTTGTACAAGTGTGTACAAGGTTGTACAAGTTGTGTACAAGGTTATACATGTGTGTACAAGGGTGTACAAGTGTGTACAAGGTTGTACAAGTGTGTACAAGCTTGTACAAGTGTGTACAAGGGTGTACAAGTGTGTACAAGGTTGTACAAGTTTTTACAAGGTTGTACAAGTGTGTACAAGGCGGTAAAATCGTGTACAAGGATGTACAAGTTTGTACAAGTTTGTACAAGGTTGTACAAGTGTGTACAAGGATGTACAAGTTTGTACAAGGGTGTACAAGTGTGTACGATAAGTAAAAGTGTGTACAAGGGTGTACAAGGTTGTACAAGTGTGTACAAGATTGTACAATTGTGTACAAGGCTGTACAAGTGTGTACAAGGTTGTACAATTGTGTACAAGGCTGTACAAGTGTGTACAAGATTGTACAAGTGTGTACAAAGTTGTACAAGTGTGTACAAGGATGTACAAGTTTGTACAAGGATGTACAAGTGTGTACGATGTGTAAAAGTTTGTACAAGGGTGTACAAGGTTGTACAAGTGTGTACAAGGTTGTACAATTGTGTACAAGGCTGTACAAGTGTGTACAAGGTTTTACAATTTTGTACAAGGCTGTACAAGTGTGTACAAGGTTGTACAAGTGTGTACAAGGCTGTACAATTGTGTACAAGGTTGTACAAGTGTGTACAAGGTTGTACAAGTGTGTACAAGGTTGTACAATTGTGTACAAGGCTGTACAAGTGTGTACAAGGTTGTAAAAGTGTGTACAAGGTTGTACAAGTGTGTACAAGGTTGTACAAGTGTGTACAAGGTTGTACAAGTGTGTACAAGGTTGTACAAGTGTGTACAAGGTTGTACAATTGTGTATCAGGTTGTACAAGTGTGTACAAGGTTGTACAAGTGTGTACAAGGGTGTACTATCGTGTACAAGGATGTACAAGTTTGTACAAGTTTGTACAAGTTTGTACAAGTTTGTACAAGTTTGTACAAGGTTGTACAAGTGTGTACAAGGATGTACAAGTTTGTACAAGGGTGCACAAGTGTGTACAAGGGTGTACAATCGTGTACAAGCTTGTACAAGTGTGTACAAGGGTGTACAGGTTTGTACAAGGTTGTACAAGGTTGTACAAGTGTGTACAAGGGTGTACAAATGTGTACAAGGATGTAAAAGTTTGTACAAGTGTGTACAAGTTTGTACAAGGTTGTACAAGTGTGTACAAGGTTTTACAATTGTGTACAAGGTTGTACAAGTGTGTACAAGGTTGTACAAGTGTGTACAAGGTTGTACAAGTGTGTACAACTTGTACAAGTGTGTACAAGGTTGTACAAGTGTGTACAAGGTTGTACAAGTTTTTACAAGGTTGTACAAGTGTGTACAAGTTTGTACAAGTGTGTACAAGTTTGTACAAGGTTGTACAAATGTGTACAAGGGTGTACAAAAGTGTACAAGGGTGCACAAGTTTGAACAAAGGTGTACAAGTGTGTACAAGCTTGTACAAGTGTGTACAAGCTTGTACAAGTGTGTATAAGGGTGTACAGGTTTGTACAAGGTTGTACAAGTGTGTACAAGGGTGTACAAGTGTGTACAAGGTTGTACAAGTGTGTACAAGCTTGTACAAGTGTGTACAAGGGTGTACAAGTGTGTACAAGGTTGTACAAGTTTTTACATGGTTGTACAAGTGTGTACAAGGTTGTACAAGTGTGTACAAGGTTGTACAAGTGTGTACAAGGTTGTACAAGTGTGTACAAGGTTGTACAAGTGTGTACAAGGTTGTACAAGTGTGTACAAGGTTGTACAAGTGTGTACAAGGTTGTACAAGTGTGTACAAGGTTGTACAAGTGTGTACAAGGTTGTACAAGTGTGTACAAGGTTGTACAAGTGTGTACAAGGTTGTACAAGTGTGTACAAGGTTGTACAAGTGTGTACAAGGGTGTACAAGTGTGTACAAGGTTGTACAAGTTTTTACAAGGTTGTACAAGTGTGTACAAGGGTGTACAATCGTGTACAATGATGTACTAGTTTGTACAAGATTTTACAAGTGTGTACTGGGTTGTACAAGTGTGTACAAGATTGTATAAGTTTGTACAAGGTTGTACAAGTGTGTACAAGGGTGTACAAGTGTGTACAAATGTGTACAAGTGTGTACAGGGGTGTACAAGTTTGTACAAGGGTGTACAAGTTTTACAAGGTTGTACAAGTGTGTACAAGGTTGTACAAGTTGTGTACTGGGTTGTACAAGTGTGTACAAGATTGTATAAGTTTGTACAAGGTTGTACAAGTGTGTACAAGGGTGTACAAGTGTGTACAAATGTGTACAAGTGTGTACAGGGGTGTACAAGTTTGTACAAGGGTGTACAAGTTTTACAAGGTTGTACAAGTGTGTACAAGGTTGTACAAGTTGTGTACAAGGTTGTACATGTGTGTACAAGGGTGTACAAGTGTGTAAAAGTGTGTACAAGGTTGTACAAGTGTGTACAAGCTTGTACAAGTGTGTACAAGGGTGTACAAGTGTGTACAAGGTTGTACAAGTTTTTACAAGGTTGTACAAGTGTGTACAAGGGTGTAAAATCGTGTACAAGGATATACAAGTTTGTACAAGTTTGTACAAGGTTGTACAAGTGTGTACAAGGATGTACAAGTTTGTACAAGGGTGTACAAGTGTGTACGATAAGTAAAAGTGTGTACAAGGGTGTACAAGGTTGTACAAGTGTGTACAAGGTTGTACAATTGTGTACAAGGCTGTACAAGTGTGTACAAGGTTGTACAATTGTGTACAAGGCTGTACAAGTGTGTACAAGGTTGTACAATTGTGTACAAGGCTGTACAAGTGTGTACAAGATTGTACAAGTGTGTACAAGATTGTACAAGTGTTTACAAGGTTGTACAAGTGTGTACAAGGATGTACAAGTTTGTACAAGGGTGTACAAGTGTGTACGATGTGTAAAAGTTTGTACAAGGGTGTACAAGGTTGTACAAGTGTGTACAAGGTTGTACAATTGTGTACAAGGCTGTACAAGTGTGTACAAGGTTGTACAATTTTGTACAAGGCTGTACAAGTGTGTACAAGGTTGTACAAGTGTGTACAAGGCTGTACAATTGTGTACAAGGTTGTACAAGTGTGTACAAGGTTGTACAAGTGTGTACAAGGTTGTACAATTGTGTACAAGGCTGTACAAGTGTGTACAAGGTTGTACAAGTGTATACAAGGTTGTACAAGTGTGTACAAGGTTGTACAAGTGTGTACAAGGTTGTACAAGTGTGTACAAAGTTGTACAATTGTGTATCAGGTTGTACAAGTGTTTACAAGGTTGTACAAGTGTGTACAAGGGTGTACAATCGTGTACAAGGATGTACAAGTTTGTACAAGTTTGTACAAGTTTGTAAAAGTTTGTACAAGGTTGTACAAGTGTGTACAAGGATGTACAAGTTTGTACAAGGGTGCACAAGTGTGTACAAAGGTGTACAATCGTGTACAAGCTTGTACAAGTGTGTACAAGGGTGTACAGGTTTGTACAAGGTTGTACAAGGTTGTACAAGGTTTTACAATTGTGTACAAGGTTGTACAAGTGTGTACAAGGTTGTACAAGTGTGTACAAGGTTGTACAAGTGTGTACAACTTGTACAAGTGTGTACAACGTTGTACAAGTGTGTACAAGGTTGTACAAGTTTGTACAAGGTTGTACAAGTGTGTACAAGTTTGTACAAGTGTGTACAAGTTTGTACAAGGTTGTACAAATGTGTACAAGGGTGTACAAAAGTGTACAAGGGTTCACAAATTTGAACAAAGGTGTACAAGTGTATACAAGCTTGTACAAGTGTGTACAAGCATGTACAAGTGTGTACAAGGGTGTACAGGTTTGTACAAGGTTGTACAAGTGTGTACAAGGGTGTACAAGTGTGTACAAGGTTGTACAAGTGTGTACAAGCTTGTACAAGTGTGTACAAGGGTGTACAAGTGTGTACAAGGTTGTACAAGTTTTTACATGGTTGTACAAGTGTGTACAAGGTTGTACAAGTGTGTACAAGGTTGTACAAGAGTGTACAAGGTTGTACAAGTGTGTACAAGGTTGTACAAGTGTGTACAAGGTTGTACAAGTGTGTACAAGGTTGTACAAGTGTGTACAAGGTTGTACAAGTGTGTACAAGGTTGTACAAGTGTGTACAAGGTTGTACAAGTGTGTACAAGGTTGTACAAGTGTGTACAAGGTTGTACAAGTGTGTACAAGGTTGTACAAGTGTGTACAAGGTTGTACAAGTGTGTACAAGGTTGTACAAGTGTGTACAAGGGTGTACAAGTGTGTACAAGGTTGTACAAGTGTGTACAAGGGTGAAAAATCGTGTACAAGGATTTACAAGTTTGTACAAGTTTGTACAAGGTTGTACAAGTGTGTACAAGGATGTACAAGTTTGTACAAGGTTGTACAAGTGTGTACAAGGGTGAAAAATCGTGTACAAGGATGTACAAGTTTGTACAAGGTTGTACAAGGTTGTACAAGTGTGTACAAGGGTGTACAAGTTTTTACAAGGTTGTACAAGTGTGTACAAGGTTGTACAAGTGTGTACAAGGCTGTACAATTGTGTACAAGGTTGTACAAGTGTGTACAAGGTTGTACAAGTGTGTACAAGGTTGTACAATTGTGTACAAGGCTGTACAAGTGTGTACAAGGTTGTACAATTGTGTACAAGGCTGTACAATTGTGTACAAGGTTGTACAAGTGTGTACAAGGTTGTACAAGTGTGTACAAGGTTGTACAATTGTGTACAAGACTGTACAAGTGTGTACAAAGTTGTGCAAGTGTGTACAAGGTTGTACAAGTGTGTACAAGGTTGTACAATTGTGTACAAGGTTGTACAAGTGTGTACAAGGTTGTACAAGTGTGTACAAGGGTGTACAATCGTGTACAATGATGTACAAGTTTGTACAAGATTTTACAAGTGTGTACTGGGTTGTACAAGTGTGTACAAGATTGTATAAGTTTGTACAAGGTTGTACAAGTGTGTACAAGGGTGTACAAGTGTGTACAAATGTGTACAAGTGTGTACAGGGGTGTACAAGTTTGTACAAGGGTGTACAAGTTTTACAAGGTTGTACAAGTGTGTACAAGGTTGTACAAGTTGTGTACTGGGTTGTACAAGTGTGTACAAGATTGTATAAGTTTGTACAAGGTTGTACAAGTGTGTACAAGGGTGTACAAGTGTGTACAAATGTGTACAAGTGTGTACAGGGGTGTACAAGTTTGTACAAGGGTGTACAAGTTTTACAAGGTTGTACAAGTGTGTACAAGGTTGTACAAGTTGTGTACAAGGTTGTACATGTGTGTACAAGGGTGTACAATTGTGTACAAGGTTGTACAAGTGTGTACAAGCTTGTACAAGTGTGTACAAGGGTGTACAAGTGTGTACAAGGTTGTACAAGTTTTTACAAGGTTGTACAAGTGTGTACAAGGGTGTAAAATCGTGTACAAGGATGTACAAGTTTGTACAAGTTTGTACAAGGTTGTACAAGTGTGTACAAGGATGTACAAGTTTGTACAAGGGTGTACAAGTGTGTACGATAAGTAAAAGTGTGTACAAGGGTGTACAAGGTTGTACAAGTGTGTACAAGGTTGTACAATTGTGTACAAGGCTGTACAAGTGTGTACAAGGTTGTACAATTGTAAACAAGGCTGTACAAGTGTGTACAAGGTTGTACAAGTGTGTACAAGGTTGTACAAGTGTGTACAAGGTTGTACAAGTGTGTACAAGGTTGTACAAGTGTGTACAAGGTTGTACAATTGTGTATCAGGTTGTACAAGTGTGTACAAGGTTGTACAAGTGTGTAAAAGATTGTATAAGTTTGTACAAGGTTGTACAAGTGTGTACAAGGGTGTACAAGTGTGTACAAATGTGTACAAGTGTGTACAGGGGTGTACAAGTTTGTACAAGGGTGTACAAGTTTTACAAGGTTGTACAAGTGTGTACAAGGTTGTACAAGTTGTGTACAAGGTTGTACATGTGTGTACAAGGGTGTACAAGTGTGTAAAAGTGTGTACAAGGTTGTACAAGTGTGTACAAGCTTGTACAAGTGTGTACAAGTGTGTACAAGTGTGTACAAGGTTGTACAAGTTTTTACAAGGTTGTACAAGTGTGTACAAGGGTGTAAAATCGTGTACAAGGATATACAAGTTTGTACAAGTTTGTACAAGGTTGTACAAGTGTGTACAAGGATGTACAAGTTTGTACAAGGGTGTACAAGTGTGTACAATAAGTAAAAGTGTGTACAAGGGTGTACAAGGTTGTACAAGTGTGTACAAGGTTGTACAATTGTGTACAAGGCTGTACAAGTGTGTACAAGGTTGTACAATTGTGTACAAGGCTGTACAAGTGTGTACAAGGTTGTACAATTGTGTACAAGGCTGTACAAGTGTGTACAAGATTGTACAAGTGTGTACAAGATTGTACAAGTGTTTACAAGGTTGTACAAGTGTGTACAAGGATGTACAAGTTTGTACAAGGGTGTACAAGTGTGTACGATGTGTAAAAGTTTGTACAAGGGTGTACAAGGTTGTACAAGTGTGTACAAGGTTGTACAATTGTGTACAAGGCTGTACAAGTGTGTACAAGGTTGTACAATTTTGTACAAGGCTGTACAAGTGTGTACAAGGTTGTACAAGTGTGTACAAGGCTGTACAATTGTGTACAAGGTTGTACAAGTGTGTACAAGGTTGTACAAGTGTGTACAAGGTTGTACAATTGTGTACAAGGCTGTACAAGTGTGTACAAGGTTGTACAAGTGTATACAAGGTTGTACAAGTGTGTACAAGGTTGTACAAGTGTGTACAAGGTTGTACAAGTGTGTACAAAGTTGTACAATTGTGTATCAGGTTGTACAAGTGTTTACAAGGTTGTACAAGTGTGTACAAGGGTGTACAATCGTGTACAAGGATGTACAAGTTTGTACAAGTTTGTACAAGTTTGTAAAAGTTTGTACAAGGTTGTACAAGTGTGTACAAGGATGTACAAGTTTGTACAAGGGTGCACAAGTGTGTACAAAGGTGTACAATCGTGTACAAGCTTGTACAAGTGTGTACAAGGGTGTACAGGTTTGTACAAGGTTGTACAAGGTTGTACAAGGTTTTACAATTGTGTACAAGGTTGTACAAGTGTGTACAAGGTTGTACAAGTGTGTACAAGGTTGTACAAGTGTGTACAACTTGTACAAGTGTGTACAACGTTGTACAAGTGTGTACAAGGTTGTACAAGTTTGTACAAGGTTGTACAAGTGTGTACAAGTTTGTACAAGTGTGTACAAGTTTGTACAAGGTTGTACAAATGTGTACAAGGGTGTACAAAAGTGTACAAGGGTTCACAAATTTGAACAAAGGTGTACAAGTGTATACAAGCTTGTACAAGTGTGTACAAGCATGTACAAGTGTGTACAAGGGTGTACAACCTTGTACAAACCTGTACACCCTTGTACACACTTGTACATGCTTGTACACACTTGTACAAGCTTGTATACACTTGTACACCTTTGTTCAAATTTGTGAAACTTGTACAAACCTTGTACAAACTTGTACATCCTTGTACACACTTGTACAACCTTGTACACCCTTGTACACACTTGTACAACCTTGTACAACCTTGTACACACTTGTACAGCCTTGTACAACCTTGTACAACCTTGTACTCACTTGTACAGCCTTGTAAAAACTTGTACACCCTTGTACACACATGTACAACCTTGTACACAACTTGTACAACCTTGTACACACTTGTACAACCTTGTAAAACTTGTACACATTTGTACACACTTGTACACCCTTGTACACACTTGTACAACCTTGTACAAACTTATACAATCTTGTACACACTTGTACAACCCAGTACACACTTGTACAATCTTGTACAAACTTGTACTCCCTTGTACAAACTTGTACATCCTTGTACACACTTGTACAACCTTGTACAAACTTGTACAAACTTGTACAAACTTGTACATCCTTGTACACGATTGTACACCCTTGTACACACTTGTACAACCTTGTACATACTTGTACAACCTGACACACTATTGTACAACCTTGTACACACTTGTACAACCTTGTACACACTTGTACAACCTTGTACACACTTGTACAGCCTTGTACACAATTGTACAACCTTGTACACACTTGTACAACCTTGTTTACACTTGTACAACCTTGTACACAATTGTACAGCCTTGTACACAATTGTACAACCTTGTACACACTTGTACAGCCTTGTACACACTTGTACAGCCTTGTACAAAATTGTACAGCCTTGTACACATTTGTACAACCTTGTACACACTTGTACAACCTTGTACACCCTTGTACAAACTTTTACACATCGTACACACTTGTACACCCTTGTACAAACTTGTACATCCTTGTACACACTTGTACAACCTTGTACACACTTGTACAACCTTGTACACACTTGTACAGCCTTGTACACAATTGTACAACCTTGTACACAGTTGTACAGCCTTGTACACAATTGTACAACCTTGTACACACTTGTACAACCTTGTACAAACTTGTACACACTTGTACAAACTTTTACATCCTTGTACACATTTGTACACCATTGTACACACTTGTACAACCTTGTACAACCTTGTACAAACCTGTACACCCTTGTACACACTTGTACAAGCTTGTACACGATTGTACACCCTTGTACACACTTGTGCACCCTTGTACAAACTTGTACATCCTTGTACACACTTGTACAACCTTGTACAAACTTGTACAAACTTGTACAAACTTTTACAAACTTGTACATCCTTGTACACGATTGTACACCCTTGTACACACTTGTACAACCTTGTACACACTTGTACAACCTGATACACAATTGTACAACCTTGTACACACTTGTACAACCTTGTACACACTTGTACAGCCTTGTACACAATTGTACAACCTTGTACACACTTGTACAGCCTTGTACACACTTGTACAGCCTTGTACAAAATTGTACAGCCTTGTACACAATTGTACAACCTTGTACACACTTGTAAAACCTTGTACACCCTTGTACAAACTTTTACACATCGTACACACTTGTACACCCTTGTACAAACTTGTACAACCTTGTACACACTTGTACAGGCTTGTACACAATTGTACAACCTTGTACACAATTGTACAGCCTTGTACACACTTGTACAACCTTGTACACACTTGTACAACCTTGTAAAAACTTGTACACCCTTGTACACACTTGTACAACCTTGTACAACCTTGTACACACTTGTACAGCCTTGTACAACCTTGTACAACCTTGTACACACTTGTACAGCCTTGTAAAAACTTGTACACCCTTGTACACACATGTACAACCTTGTACACAACTTGTACAACCTTGTACACACTTGTACAACCTTGTAAAACTTGTACACATTTGTACACACTTGTACACCCTTGTACACACTTGTACAACCTTGTACAAACTTATACAATCTTGTACACACTTGTACAACCCAGTACACACTTGTACAATCTTGTACAAACTTGTACTCCCTTGTACAAACTTGTACATCCTTGTACACACTTGTACAACCTTGTACAAACTTGTACAAACTTGTACAAACTTGTACATCCTTGTACACGATTGTACACCCTTGTACACACTTGTACAACCTTGTACACACTTGTACAACCTGACACACTATTGTACAACCTTGTACACACTTGTACAACCTTGTACACACTTGTACAACCTTGTACACACTTGTACAGCCTTGTACACAATTGTACAACCTTGTACACACTTGTACAACCTTGTTTACACTTGTACAACCTTGTACACAATTGTACAGCTTTGTACACAATTGTACAACCTTGTACACACTTGTACAGCCTTGTACACACTTGTACAGCCTTGTACAAAATTGTACAGCCTTGTACACATTTGTACAACCTTGTTCACACTTGTACAACCTTGTACACCCTTGTACAAACTTTTACACATCGTACACACTTGTACACCCTTGTACAAACTTGTACATCCTTGTACACACTTGTACAACCTTGTACACACTTGTACAACCTTGTACACACTTGTACAGCCTTGTACACAATTGTACAACCTTGTACACAGTTGTACAGCCTTGTACACAATTGTACAACCTTGTACACACTTGTACAACCTTGTACACCCTTGTACACACTTTTACTTATCGTACACACTTGTACACCCTTGTACAAACTTGTACATCCTTGAACACACTTGTACAACCTTGTTCAAACTTGTACAAACTTGTACATCCTTGTACACGATTTTACACCCTTGTACACACTTGTACAACCTTGTAAAAACTTGTACAACCTTGTACACACTTGTACAACCTTGTACACACTTGTACAGCCTTGTACACAATTGTACAACCTTGTACACAGTTGTACAGCCTTGTACACAATTGTACAACCTTGTACACACTTGTACAACCTTGTACACCCTTGTACACACTTTTACTTATCGTACACACTTGTACACCCTTGTACATCCTTGTACACACTTGTACAACCTTGTACAAACTTGTACAAACTTGTACATCCTTGTACACGATTTTACACCCTTGTACACACTTGTACAACCTTGTAAAAACTTGTACAACCTTGTACACACTTGTACACCCTTGTACACACTTGTACAACCTTGTACACACTTGTACAACCTTGTACACACTTGTACAACCTTGTACACACTTGTACAACCTTGTACACACTTGTACAACCTTGTACACACTTGTACAACCTTGTACACATTTGTACACCCTTGTACACACTTGTACAACCTTGTACAACCTTGTACAAACCTGTACACCCTTGTACACACTTGTACAAGCTTGTACACGATTGTACACCCTTGTACACACTTGTGCACCCTTGTACAAACTTGTACATCCTTGTACACACTTGTACAACCTTGTACAAACTTGTACAAACTTGTACAAACTTTTACAAACTTGTACATCCTTGTACACGATTGTACACCCTTGTACACACTTGTACAACCTTGTACACACTTGTACAACCTGATACACACTTGTACAACCTTGTACACACTTGTACAACCTTGTACACACTTGTACAACCTTGTACACACTTGTACAGCCTTGTACACAATTGTACAACCTTGTACACACTTGTACAACCTTGTACAAACTTGTACACACTTGTACAAACTTTTACATCCTTGTACACATTTGTACACCATTGTACACACTTGTACAACCTTGTACAACCTTGTACAAACCTGTACACCCTTGTACACACTTGTACAAGCTTGTACACGATTGTACACCCTTGTACACACTTGTGCACCCTTGTACAAACTTGTACATCCTTGTACACACTTGTACAACCTTGTACAAACTTGTACAAACTTGTACAAACTTTTACAAACTTGTACATCCTTGTACACGATTGTACACCCTTGTACACACTTGTACAACCTTGTACACACTTGTACAACCTTGTACACACTTGTACAGCCTTGTACACAATTGTACAACCTTGTACACACTTGTACAGCCTTGTACACACTTGTACAGCCTTGTACAAAATTGTACAGCCTTGTACACAATTGTACAACCTTGTACACACTTGTACAACCTTGTACACCCTTGTACAAACTTTTACACATCGTACACACTTGTACACCCTTGTACAAACTTGTACATCCTTGTACACACTTGTACAACCTTGTACACACTTGTACAACCTTGTACACACTTGTACAGCCTTGTACACAATTGTACAACCTTGTACACAGTTGTACAGCCTTGTACACAATTGTACAACCTTGTACACACTTGTACAACCTTGTACACCCTTGTACACACTTTTACTTATCGTACACACTTGTACACCCTTGTACAAACTTGTACATCCTTGTACACACTTGTACAACCTTGTACAAACTTGTACAAACTTGTACATCCTTGTACACGATTTTACACCCTTGTACACACTTGTACAACCTTGTAAAAACTTGTACAACCTTGTACACACTTGTACACCCTTGTACACACTTGTACAACCTTGTACACACTTGTACAACCTTGTACACACTTGTACAACCTTGTACACACTTGTACAACCTTGTACACACTTGTACAACCTTGTACACACTTGTACAACCTTGTACACACTTGTACAACCTTGTACACACTTGTACAACCTTGTACACACTTGTACAACCTTGTACACACTTGTACAACCTTGTACACACTTGTACAACCTTGTACACACTTGTACAACCTTGTACACACTTGTACAACCATGTAAAAACTTGTACAACCTTGTACACACTTGTACACCCTTGTACACACTTGTACAAGCTTGTACACACTTGTACAACCTTGTACACACTTGTACACCCTTGTACACACTTGTACAACCTTGTACAAACCTGTACACCCTTGTACACACTTGTACAAGCTTGTACACACTTGTACAAGCTTGTACACACTTGTACAAGCTTGTACACACTTGTACACCTTTGTTCAAACTTGTGCACCCTTGTACACTTTTGTACACCCTTGTACACATTTGTACAACCTTGTACAAACTTGTACACACTTGTACAAACTTGTACACACTTGTACAACCTTGTACAAACTTGTACAACCTTGTACACACTTGTACAAGCTTGTACACACTTGTACAAGTTGTACACACTTGTACAACCTTGTACACACTTGTACAACCTTGTACACACTTGTACAACCTTGTACACACTTGTACAGCCTTGTACACAATTGTACAACCTTGTACACAGTTGTACAGCCTTGTACACAATTGTACAACCTTGTACACACTTGTACAACCTTGTACAAACTTGTACACACTTGTACACACTTGTACAGCCTTGTACAAAATTGTACAGCCTTGTACACATTTGTACAACCTTGTTCACACTTGTACAACCTTGTACACCCTTGTACAAACTTTTACACATCGTACACACTTGTACACCCTTGTACAAACTTGTACATCCTTGTACACACTTGTACAACCTTGTACACACTTGTACAACCTTGTACACACTTGTACAGCCTTGTACACAATTGTACAACCTTGTACACAGTTGTACAGCCTTGTACACAATTGTACAACCTTGTACACACTTGTACAACCTTGTACAAACTTGTACACACTTGTACAAACTTTTACATCCTTGTACACATTTGTACACCATTGTACACACTTGTACAACCTTGTACAACCTTGTACAAACCTGTACACCCTTGTACACACTTGTACAAGCTTGTACACGATTGTACACCCTTGTACACACTTGTGCACCCTTGTACAAACTTGTACATCCTTGTACACACTTGTACAACCTTGTACAAACTTGTACAAACTTGTACAAACTTTTACAAACTTGTACATCCTTGTACACGATTGTACACCCTTGTACACACTTGTACAACCTTGTACACACTTGTACAACCTGATACACAATTGTACAACCTTGTACACACTTGTACAACCTTGTACACACTTGTACAGCCTTGTACACAATTGTACAACCTTGTACACACTTGTACAGCCTTGTACACACTTGTACAGCCTTGTACAAAATTGTACAGCCTTGTACACAATTGTACAACCTTGTACACACTTGTACAACCTTGTACACCCTTGTACAAACTTTTACACATCGTACACACTTGTACACCCTTGTACAAACTTGTACAACCTTGTACACACTTGTACAGGCTTGTACACAATTGTACAACCTTGTACACAATTGTACAGCCTTGTACACACTTGTACAACCTTGTACACACTTGTACAACCTTGTAAAAACTTGTACACCCTTGTACACACTTGTACAACCTTGTACAACCTTGTACACACTTGTACAGCCTTGTACAACCTTGTACAACCTTGTACACACTTGTACAGCCTTGTAAAAACTTGTACACCCTTGTACACACATGTACAACCTTGTACACAACTTGTACAACCTTGTACACACTTGTACAACCTTGTAAAACTTGTACACATTTGTACACACTTGTACACCCTTGTACACACTTGTACAACCTTGTACAAACTTATACAATCTTGTACACACTTGTACAACCCAGTACACACTTGTACAATCTTGTACAAACTTGTACTCCCTTGTACAAACTTGTACATCCTTGTACACACTTGTACAACCTTGTACAAACTTGTACAAACTTGTACAAACTTGTACATCCTTGTACACGATTGTACACCCTTGTACACACTTGTACAACCTTGTACACACTTGTACAACCTGACACACTATTGTACAACCTTGTACACACTTGTACAACCTTGTACACACTTGTACAACCTTGTACACACTTGTACAGCCTTGTACACAATTGTACAACCTTGTACACACTTGTACAACCTTGTTTACACTTGTACAACCTTGTACACAATTGTACAGCCTTGTACACAATTGTACAACCTTGTACACACTTGTACAGCCTTGTACACACTTGTACAGCCTTGTACAAAATTGTACAGCCTTGTACACATTTGTACAACCTTGTTCACACTTGTACAACCTTGTACACCCTTGTACAAACTTTTACACATCGTACACACTTGTACACCCTTGTACAAACTTGTACATCCTTGTACACACTTGTACAACCTTGTACACACTTGTACAACCTTGTACACACTTGTACAGCCTTGTACACAATTGTACAACCTTGTACACAGTTGTACAGCCTTGTACACAATTGTACAACCTTGTACACACTTGTACAACCTTGTACACCCTTGTACACACTTTTACTTATCGTACACACTTGTACACCCTTGTACAAACTTGTACATCCTTGAACACACTTGTACAACCTTGTTCAAACTTGTACAAACTTGTACATCCTTGTACACGATTTTACACCCTTGTACACACTTGTACAACCTTGTAAAAACTTGTACAACCTTGTACACACTTGTACACCCTTGTACACACTTGTACAACCTTGTACACACTTGTACAACCTTGTACACACTTGTACAACCTTGTACACACTTGTACAACCTTGTACACACTTGTACAACCTTGTACACACTTGTACAACCTTGTACACACTTGTACAACCTTGTACACATTTGTACACCCTTGTACACACTTGTACAACCTTGTACAACCTTGTACAAACCTGTACACCCTTGTACACACTTGTACAAGCTTGTACACGATTGTACACCCTTGTACACACTTGTGCACCCTTGTACAAACTTGTACATCCTTGTACACACTTGTACAACCTTGTACAAACTTGTACAAACTTGTACAAACTTTTACAAACTTGTACATCCTTGTACACGATTGTACACCCTTGTACACACTTGTACAACCTTGTACACACTTGTACAACCTGATACACACTTGTACAACCTTGTACACACTTGTACAACCTTGTACACACTTGTACAACCTTGTACACACTTGTACAGCCTTGTACACAATTGTACAACCTTGTACACACTTGTACAACCTTGTACAAACTTGTACACACTTGTACAAACTTTTACATCCTTGTACACATTTGTACACCATTGTACACACTTGTACAACCTTGTACAACCTTGTACAAACCTGTACACCCTTGTACACACTTGTACAAGCTTGTACACGATTGTACACCCTTGTACACACTTGTGCACCCTTGTACAAACTTGTACATCCTTGTACACACTTGTACAACCTTGTACACCCTTGTACACACTTGTACAACCTTGTACAACCTTGTACACACTTGTACAGCCTTGTACAACCTTGTACAACCTTGTACTCACTTGTACAGCCTTGTAAAAACTTGTACACCCTTGTACACACATGTACAACCTTGTACACAACTTGTACAACCTTGTACACACTTGTACAACCTTGTAAAACTTGTACACATTTGTACACACTTGTACACCCTTGTACACACTTGTACAACCTTGTACAAACTTATACAATCTTGTACACACTTGTACAACCCAGTACACACTTGTACAATCTTGTACAAACTTGTACTCCCTTGTACAAACTTGTACATCCTTGTACACACTTGTACAACCTTGTACAAACTTGTACAAACTTGTACAAACTTGTACATCCTTGTACACGATTGTACACCCTTGTACACACTTGTACAGCCTTGTACACACTTGTACAACCTGACACACTATTGTACAACCTTGTACACACTTGTACAACCTTGTACACACTTGTACAACCTTGTACACACTTGTACAGCCTTGTACACAATTGTACAACCTTGTACACACTTGTACAACCTTGTTTACACTTGTACAACCTTGTACACAATTGTACAGCCTTGTACACAATTGTACAACCTTGTACACACTTGTACAGCCTTGTACACACTTGTACAGCCTTGTACAAAATTGTACAGCCTTGTACACATTTGTACAACCTTGTACACACTTGTACAACCTTGTACACCCTTGTACAAACTTTTACACATCGTACACACTTGTACACCCTTGTACAAACTTGTACATCCTTGTACACACTTGTACAACCTTGTACACACTTGTACAACCTTGTACACACTTGTACAGCCTTGTACACAATTGTACAACCTTGTACACAGTTGTACAGCCTTGTACACAATTGTACAACCTTGTACACACTTGTACAACCTTGTACACCCTTGTACACACTTTTACTTATCGTACACACTTGTACACCCTTGTACATCCTTGTACACACTTGTACAACCTTGTACAAACTTGTACAAACTTGTACATCCTTGTACACGATTTTACACCCTTGTACACACTTGTACAACCTTGTAAAAACTTGTACAACCTTGTACACACTTGTACACCCTTGTACACACTTGTACAACCTTGTACACACTTGTACAACCTTGTACACACTTGTACAACCTTGTACACACTTGTACAACCTTGTACACACTTGTACAACCTTGTACACACTTGTACAACCTTGTACACATTTGTACACCCTTGTACACACTTGTACAACCTTGTACAACCTTGTACAAACCTGTACACCCTTGTACACACTTGTACAAGCTTGTACACGATTGTACACCCTTGTACACACTTGTGCACCCTTGTACAAACTTGTACATCCTTGTACACACTTGTACAACCTTGTACAAACTTGTACAAACTTGTACAAACTTTTACAAACTTGTACATCCTTGTACACGATTGTACACCCTTGTACACACTTGTACAACCTTGTACACACTTGTACAACCTGATACACACTTGTACAACCTTGTACACACTTGTACAACCTTGTACACACTTGTACAACCTTGTACACACTTGTACAGCCTTGTACACAATTGTACAACCTTGTACACACTTGTACAACCTTGTACAAACTTGTACACACTTGTACAAACTTTTACATCCTTGTACACATTTGTACACCATTGTACACACTTGTACAACCTTGTACAACCTTGTACAAACCTGTACACCCTTGTACACACTTGTACAAGCTTGTACACGATTGTACACCCTTGTACACACTTGTGCACCCTTGTACAAACTTGTACATCCTTGTACACACTTGTACAACCTTGTACAAACTTGTACAAACTTGTACAAACTTTTACAAACTTGTACATCCTTGTACACGATTGTACACCCTTGTACACACTTGTACAACCTTGTACACACTTGTACAACCTTGTACACACTTGTACAGCCTTGTACACAATTGTACAACCTTGTACACACTTGTACAGCCTTGTACACACTTGTACAGCCTTGTACAAAATTGTACAGCCTTGTACACAATTGTACAACCTTGTACACACTTGTACAACCTTGTACACCCTTGTACAAACTTTTACACATCGTACACACTTGTACACCCTTGTACAAACTTGTACATCCTTGTACACACTTGTACAACCTTGTACACACTTGTACAACCTTGTACACACTTGTACAGCCTTGTACACAATTGTACAACCTTGTACACAGTTGTACAGCCTTGTACACAATTGTACAACCTTGTACACACTTGTACAACCTTGTACACCCTTGTACACACTTTTACTTATCGTACACACTTGTACACCCTTGTACAAACTTGTACATCCTTGTACACACTTGTACAACCTTGTACAAACTTGTACAAACTTGTACATCCTTGTACACGATTTTACACCCTTGTACACACTTGTACAACCTTGTAAAAACTTGTACAACCTTGTACACACTTGTACAACCTTGTACACACTTGTACAACCTTGTACACACTTGTACAACCTTGTACACACTTGTACAACCTTGTACACACTTGTACAACCTTGTACACACTTGTACAACCTTGTACACACTTGTACAACCTTGTACACACTTGTACAACCTTGTACACACTTGTACAACCTTGTACACACTTGTACAACCTTGTACACACTTGTACAACCTTGTACACACTTGTACAACCTTGTACACACTTGTACAACCTTGTACACACTTGTACAACCATGTAAAAACTTGTACAACCTTGTACACACTTGTACACCCTTGTACACACTTGTACAAGCTTGTACACACTTGTACAACCTTGTACACACTTGTACACCCTTGTACACACTTGTACAACCTTGTACAAACCTGTACCCCCTTGTACACACTTGTACAAGCTTGTACACACTTGTACAAGCTTGTACACACTTGTACAAGCTTGTACACACTTGTACACCTTTGTTCAAACTTGTGCACCCTTGTACACTTTTGTACACCCTTGTACACATTTGTACAACCTTGTACAAACTTGTACACACTTGTACAAACTTGTACACACTTGTACAACCTTGTACAAACTTGTACAACCTTGTACACACTTGTACAAGCTTGTACACACTTGTACAAGTTGTACACACTTGTACAACCTTGTACACACTTGTACAACCTTGTACACACTTGTACAACCTTGTACACACTTGTACAACCTTGTACACACTTGTACAACCTTGTACACACTTGTACAACCTTGTACAAACTTGTACACACTTGTACAAACTTTTACATCCTTGTACACATTTGTACACCCTTGTACACACTTGTACAACCTTGTACAAACCTGTACACCCTTGTACACACTTGTACAAGCTTGTACACGATTGTACACCCTTGTACACACTTGTGCACCCTTGTACAAACTTGTACATCCTTGTACACACTTGTACAACCTTGTACAAACTTGTACAAACTTGTACAAACTTTTACAAACTTGTACATCCTTGTACACGATTGTACACCCTTGTACACACTTGTACAACCTTGTACACACTTGTACAACCTGATACACAATTGTACAACCTTGTACACACTTGTACAACCTTGTACACACTTGTACAACCTTGTACACACTTGTACAACCTTGTACATACTTGTACAACCTTGTACACACTTGTACAGCCTTGTACACAATTGTACAACCTTGTACACACTTGTACAACCTTGTACACACTTGTACAACCTTGTACACAATTGTACAGCCTTGTACACACTTGTACAACCTTGTACACACTTGTACAGCCTTGTACAAAATTGTACAACCTTGTACACACTTGTACAGCCTTGTACACAATTGTACAACCTTGTACACACTTGTACAACCTTGTACACCCTTGTACAAACTTTTACACATCGTACACACTTGTACACCCTTGTACAAACTTGTACATCCTTGTACACACTTGTACAACCTTGTACACACTTGTACAATCTTGTACACACTTGTACAGCCTTGTACACAATTGTACAACCTTGTACACACTTGTACAGCCTTGTACACAATTGTACAACCTTGTACACACTTGTACAACCTTGTACACCCTTGTACACACTTTTACTTATCGTACACACTTGTACACCCTTGTACAAACTTGTACACCCTTGTACACACTTGTACAACCTTGTACAAACTTGTACAAACTTGTACATCCTTGTACACGATTTTACCGCCTTGTACACACTTGTACAACCTTGTAAAAACTTGTACAACCTTGTACACACTTGTACACCCTTGTACACACTTGTACAAGCTTGTACACACTTGTACAACCTTGTACACACTTGTACACCCTTGTACACACATGTACAACCTTGTACACAACTTGTACAACCTTGTACACACTTGTACAACCTTGTAAAACTTGTACGTCCTTGTACAAACTTGTACACCCCTGTACACACTTGTACACATTTGTACACACTTGTACACCCTTGTACACACTTGTACAACCTTGTACAAACTTATACAATCTTGTACACACTTGTACAACCCAGTACACAACTTGTACAACCTTGTACACACTTGAACAACCTTGTAAAACTTGTACACCCTTGTACAAACTTGTACACCCCTGTACACAATTGTACACATTTGTACACACTTGTAAACCCTTGTACACACTTGTACAACCTTGTACAAACTTATACAATCTTGTACACACTTGTACAACCCAGTACACACTTGTACAATCTTGTACAAACTTGTACATCCTTGTACACGATTGTACACCCTTGTACACACTTGTGCAACCTTGTACACACTTGTACAACCTTGTACACAATTGTACAACCTTGTACACACTTGTACAACCTTGTACACACTTGCACAACTTTGTACACACTTGTACAGTCTTGTACACAATTGTACAACCTTGTACACACTTGTACAACCTTGTACACACTTGTACAACCTTGTACACAATTGTACAGCCTTGTACACACTTGTACAACCTTGTACACACTTGTACAGCCTTGTACACAATTGTACAACCTTGTACACACTTGTACAACCTTGTACACACTTGTACAACCTTGTACACAATTGTACAGCCTTGTACACACTTGTACAACCTTGTACACACTTGTACAACCTTGTTAAAACTTGTACACCCTTGTACACACTTGTACAACCTTGTACAACCTTGTACACACTTGTACAGCCTTGTACACAATTGTACAACCTTGTACACACTTGTACAACCTTGTACACAATTGTGAAACCTCGTACACACTTGTACAACCTTGTACACACTTGAACAACCTTGTACACACTTGTACAACCTTGTACACACTTGTACAACCTTGTACACACTTGTACAACCTTTTACACACTTGTACAGCCTTGTACACAATTGTACAACCTTGTACACACTTGTACAACCTTGTACACACTTGTACAACCTTGTACACAATTGTAGAGCCCTGTACACACTTGTACAACCTTGTACACACTTGTACAGATTTGTACAAAATTGTACAACCTTGTACACACTTGTACAGCCTTGTACACAATTGTACAACCTTGTACACACTTGTACAAACTTGTACACCCTTGTACAAACATTTACACTTCGTACACACTTGTACAGCCCTTGTTCAAACTTGTACATCCTTGTACACACTTGTACAACCTTGTACACACTTGTACATCCTTGTACACAATTGTACACCCTTGTACACACTTGTACAACCTTGTACACACTTGTACAACCTTGAACACACTTGTACAGCCTTGTACACAATTGTACAACCTTGTACACACTTGTACAACCTTGTACACACTTGTACAACCTTGTACACAATTGTACAGCCTTGTACACACTTGTACAACCTTGTACACACTTGTACAGCCTTGTACACAATTGTACAACTTTGTACACACTTGTACAACCTTGTACACACTTGTACAACCTTGTACACACTTGTACAAGCTTGTACACACTTGTACAAGCTTGTACACACTTGTACAAGTTGTACACACTTGTACAACCTTGTACACACTTGTACAACCTTGTACACACTTGTACAACCTTGTACACACTTGTACAACCTTGTACACAATTGTAAAACCTTGTACACACTTGTACAACCTTGTACAAACTTGTACACACTTGTACAAACTTTTACATCCTTGTACACATTTGTACACCCTTGTACACACTTGTACAACCTTGTACAACCTTGTACAAACCTGTACACCCTTGTACACACTTGTACAAGCTTGTACACGATTGTACACCCTTGTACACACTTGTGCACCCTTGTACAAACTTGTACATCCTTGTACACACTTGTACAACCTTGTACAAACTTGTACAAACTTGTACAAACTTTTACAAACTTGTACATCCTTGTACACGATTGTACACCCTTGTACACACTTGTACAACCTTGTACACACTTGTACAACCTGATACACAATTGTACAACCTTGTACACACTTGTACAACCTTGTACACACTTGTACAACCTTGTACACACTTGTACAACCTTGTACACACTTGTACAATCTTGTACACACTTGTACAGCCTTGTACACAATTGTACAACCTTGTACACACTTGTACAACCTTGTACACACTTGTACAACCTTGTACACAATTGTACAGCCTTGTACACACTTGTACAACCTTGTACACAATTGTACAGCCTTGTACAAAATTGTACAACCTTGTACACACTTGTACAGCCTTGTACACAATTGTACAACCTTGTACACAATTGTACAACCTTGTACACACTTGTACAACCTTGTACACCCTTGTACAAACTTTTACACATCGTACACACTTGTACACCCTTGTACAAACTTGTACATCCTTGTACACACTTGTACAACCTTGTACACACTTGTACAATCTTGTACACACTTGTACAGCCTTGTACACAATTGTACAACCTTGTACACACTTGTACAGCCTTGTACACAATTGTACAACCTTGTACACACTTGTACAACCTTGTACACCCTTGTACACACTTTTACTTATCGTACACACTTGTACACCCTTGTACAAACTTGTACATCCTTGTACACACTTGTACAACCTTGTACAAACTTGTACAAACTTGTACATCCTTGTACACGATTTTACCGCCTTGTACACACTTGTACAACCTTGTAAAAACTTGTACAACCTTGTACACACTTGTACACCCTTGTACACACTTGTACACCCTTGTACACACTTGTACAAGCTTGTACACACTTGTACAACCTTGTACACACTTGTACACCCTTGTACACACATGTACAACCTTGTACACAACTTGTACAACCTTGTACACACTTGTACAACCTTGTTAAACTTGTACACCCTTGTACAAACTTGTACACCCCTGTACACACTTGTACACATTTGTACACACTTGTACACCCTTGTACACACTTGTACAACCTTGTACAAACTTATACAATCTTGTACA
The DNA here is from genome assembly GCF_028750875.1 of Macrosteles quadrilineatus. Lineage (NCBI taxonomy): Eukaryota > Metazoa > Arthropoda > Insecta > Hemiptera > Cicadellidae > Macrosteles > Macrosteles quadrilineatus. Next base: position 165,881 of record NW_026542795.1, on the reverse strand, counting down.
CACTTGTACAACCCAGTACACAACTTGTACAACCTTGTACACACTTGTACAACCTTGTAAAACTTGTACACCCTTGTACAAACTTGTACACCCCTGTACACACTTGTACACATTTGTACACACTTGTACACCCTTGTACACACTTGTACAACCTTGTACAAACTTATACAATCTTGTACACACTTGTACAACCCAGTACACACTTGTACAATCTTGTACAATCTTGTACATCCTTGTACACGATTGTACACCCTTGTACACACTTGTACAACCTTGTACACACTTGTACAACCTTGTACACAATTGTACAACCTTGTACACACTTGTACAACCTTGTACACACTTGCACAACTTTGTACACAATTGTACAGCCTTGTACACACTTGTACAACCTTGTACACACTTGTACAGCCTTGTGAACAATTGTACAACCTTGTACACACTTGTACAACCTTGTACACACTTGTACAACCTTGTACACAATTGTACAGCCTTGTACACACTTGTACAACCTTGTACACACTTGTACAACCTTGTTAAAACTTGTACACCCTTGTACACACTTGTACAACTTTGTACAACCTTGTACACACTTGTACAGCCTTGTACACAATTGTACAACCTTGTACACACTTGTACAACCTTGTACACAATTGTGAAACCTCGTACACACTTGTACAACCTTGTACACACTTGAACAACCTTGTACACACTTGTAAAACCTTGTACACACTTGTACAACCTTGTACACACTTGTACAACCTTTTACACACTTGTACAGCCTTGTACACAATTGTACAACCTTGTACACACTTGTAAACCCTTGTACAAAATTGTACAACCTTGTACACACTTGTACAACCTTGTACACACTTGTACAACCTTGTACACAATTGTAGAGCCCTGTACACACTTGTACAACCTTGTACACACTTGTACAGCCTTGTACAAAATTGTACAACCTTGTACACACTTGTACAGCCTTGTACACAATTGTACAACCTTGTACACACTTGTACAAACTTGTACACCCTTGTACAAACATTTACACTTCGTACACACTTGTACAGCCCTTGTACAAACTTGTACATCCTTGTACACACTTGTACAACCTTGTACACACTTGTACATCCTTGTACACAATAGTACACCCTTGTACACACTTGTACAACCTTGTACACACTTGTACAACCTTGAACACACTTGTACAGCCTTGTACACAATTGTACAACCTTGTACACACTTGTACAACCTTGTACACACTTGTACAACCTTGTACACAATTGTACAGCCTTGTACACACTTGTACAACCTTGTACACACTTGTACAGCCTTGTACACAATTGTACAACCTTGTACACACTTGTACAACCTTGTACACACTTGTACAACCTTGTACACAATTGTACAGCCTTGTACACACTTGTACAACCTTGTACACACTTGTACAACCTTGTAAAAACTTGTACACAATGTACACACTTGTACAACCTTGTACAACCTTGTACACACTTGTACAGCCTTGTACAACCTTGTACAACCTTGTTTACACTTGTACAGCCTTGTAAAAACTTGTACACCCTTGTACACACATGTACAACCTTGTACACAACTTGTACAACCTTGTACACACTTGTACAACCTTGTAAAACTTGTACACATTTGTACACACTTGTACACCCTTGTACACACTTGTACAACCTTGTACAAACTTATACAATCTTGTACACACTTGTACAACCCAGTACACACTTGTACAATCTTGTACAAACTTGTACTCCCTTGTACAAACTTGTACATCCTTGTACACACTTGTACAACCTTGTACAAACTTGTACAAACTTGTACAAACTTGTACATCCTTGTACACTATTGTACACCCTTGTACACACTTGTACAACCTTGTACACACTTGTACAACCTGACACACAATTGTACAACCTTGTACACACTTGTACAACCTTGTACACACTTGTACAACCTTGTACACACTTGTACAACCTTGTACACACTTGTACAACCTTGTACACACTTGTACAACCTTGTACACACTTGTACAACCTTGTACACACTTGTACAGCCTTGTACACAATTGTACAACCTTGTACACACTTGTACAACCTTGTACACACTTGTACAACCTTGTACACAATTGTACAGCCTTGTACACAATTGTACAACCTTGTACACACTTGTACAGCCTTGTACACACTTGTACAGCCTTGTACAAAATTGTACAGCCTTGTACACAATTGTACAATCTTGTACACACTTGTACAACCTTGTACACCCTTGTACAAACTTGTACATCCTTGTACACGATTGTACACACTTGTACAAACTTGTACATCCTTGTACACACTTGTACAACCTGATACACAATTGTACAACCTTGTACACACTTGTACAACCTTGTACACACTTGTACAACCTTGTACACACTTGTACAACCTTGTACACACTTGTACAACCTTGTACGCACTTGTACAACCTTGTACGCACTTGTACAACCTTGTACACACTTGTACAGCCTTCTACACAATTGTACAACCTTGTACACACTTGTACAACCTTGTACGCACTTGTACAACCTTGTACACAATTGTACAGCCTTGTACACACTTGTACAACCTTGTACACACTTGTACAGCCTTGTACAAAATTGTACAACCTTGTACACACTTGTACAGCCTTGTACACAATTGTACAACCTTGTACACACTTGTACAACCTTGTACACCCTTGTACAAACTTGTACACCCCTGTACACACTTGTACACATTTGTACACACTTGTACACCCTTGTACACACTTGTACAACCTTGTACAAACTTATACAATCTTGTACACACTTGTACAACCCAGTACACAACTTGTACAACCTTGTACACACTTGTACAACCTTGTAAAACTTGTACACAGTTGTACAAACTTGTACACCCCTGTACACACTTGTACACATTTGTACACACTTGTACACCCTTGTACACACTTGTACAACCTTGTACAAACTTATACAATCTTGTACACACTTGTACAACCCAGTACACAATTTTACAATCTTGTACAAACTTGTACATCCTTGTACACGATTGTACACCCTTGTACACACTTGTACAACATTGTACACACTTGTACAACCTTGTACACAATTGTACAACCTTGTACACACTTGTACAACCTTGTACACACTTGTACAACCTTGTACACAATTGTACAGCCTTGTACACACTTGTACAACCTTGTACACACTTGTACAACCTTGTAAAAACTTGTACACAATGTACACACTTGTACAACCTTGTACAACCTTGTACACACTTGTACAGCCTTGTACAACCTTGTACAACCTTGTTTACACTTGTACAGCCTTGTAAAAACTTGTACACCCTTGTACACACATGTACAACCTTGTACACAACTTGTACAACCTTGTACACACTTGTACAACCTTGTAAAACTTGTACACATTTGTACACACTTGTACACCCTTGTACACACTTGTACAACCTTGTACAAACTTATACAATCTTGTACACACTTGTACAACCCAGTACACACTTGTACAATCTTGTACAAACTTGTACTCCCTTGTACAAACTTGTACATCCTTGTACACACTTGTACAACCTTGTACAAACTTGTACAAACTTGTACAAACTTGTACATCCTTGTACACTATTGTACACCCTTGTACACACTTGTACAACCTTGTACACACTTGTACAACCTGACACACAATTGTACAACCTTGTACACACTTGTACAACCTTGTACACACTTGTACAACCTTGTACACACTTGTACAACCTTGTACACACTTGTACAACCTTGTACACACTTGTACAACCTTGTACACACTTGTACAGCCTTGTACACAATTGTACAACCTTGTACACACTTGTACAACCTTGTACACACTTGTACAACCTTGTACACAATTGTACAGCCTTGTACACAATTGTACAACCTTGTACACACTTGTACAGCCTTGTACACACTTGTACAGCCTTGTACAAAATTGTACAGCCTTGTACACAATTGTACAATCTTGTACACACTTGTACAACCTTGTACACCCTTGTACAAACTTGTACATCCTTGTACACGATTGTACACACTTGTACAAACTTGTACATCCTTGTACACACTTGTACAACCTGATACACAATTGTACAACCTTGTACACACTTGTACAACCTTGTACACACTTGTACAACCTTGTACACACTTGTACAACCTTGTACACACTTGTACAACCTTGTACGCACTTGTACAACCTTGTACGCACTTGTACAACCTTGTACACACTTGTACAGCCTTCTACACAATTGTACAACCTTGTACACACTTGTACAACCTTGTACACACTTGTACAACCTTGTACACAATTGTACAGCCTTGTACACACTTGTACAACCTTGTACACACTTGTACAGCCTTGTACAAAATTGTACAACCTTGTACACACTTGTACAGCCTTGTACACAATTGTACAACCTTGTACACACTTGTACAACCTTGTACACCCTTGTACAAACTTTTACACATCGTACACACTTGTACACCCTTGTACAAACTTGTACATCCTTGTACACACTTGTACAACCTTGTACACACTTGTACAATCTTGTACACACTTGTACAGCCTTGTACACAATTGTACAACTTTGTACACACTTGTACAGCCTTGTACACAATTGTACAACTTTGTACAAACTTGTACAACCTTGTACACCCTTGTACACACTTTTACTTATCGTACACACTTGTACGGCCTTGTACAAACTTGTACATCCTTGTACACACTTGTACAACCTTGTACAAACTTGTACAAACTTGTACATCCTTGTACACGATTTTACCGCCTTGTACACACTTGTACAACCTTGTAAAAACTTGTACAACCTTGTACACACTTGTACACCCTTGTACACACTTGTACAAGCTTGTACACACTTGTACAACCTTGTACACACTTGTACACCCTTGTACACACATGTACAACCTTGTACACAACTTGTATAACCTTGTACACACTTGTACAACCTTGTAAAACTTGTACACCCTTGTACAAACTTGTACACCCCTGTACACACTTGTACACATTTGTACACACTTGTACACCCTTGTACACACTTGTACAACCTTGTACAAACTTATACAATCTTGTACACACTTGTACAACCCAGTACACAACTTGTACAACCTTGTACACACTTGTACAACCTTGTAAAACTTGTACACAGTTGTACAAACTTGTACACCCCTGTACACACTTGTACACATTTGTACACACTTGTACACCCTTGTACACACTTGTACAACCTTGTACAAACTTATACAATCTTGTACACACTTGTACAACCCAGTACACAATTTTACAATCTTGTACAAACTTGTACATCCTTGTACACGATTGTACACCCTTGTACACACTTGTACAACATTGTACACACTTGTACAACCTTGTACACAATTGTACAACCTTGTACACACTTGTACAACCTTGTACACACTTGCACAACTTTGTACACACTTGTACAGTCTTGTACACAATTGTACAACCTTGTACACACTTGTACAACCTTGTACACACTTGTACAACCTTGTACACAATTGTACAGCCTTGTACACACTTTTACAACCTTGTACACACTTGTACAGCCTTGTACACAATTGTACAACCTTGTACACACTTGTACAACCTTGTACACACTTGTACAACCTTGTACACAATTGTACAGCCTTGTACACACTTGTACAACCTTGTACACACTTGTACAACCTTGTTAAAACTTGTACACCCTTGTACACACTTGTACAACCTTGTACAAACTTGTACACACTTGTACAGCCTTGTACACAATTGTACAACCTTGTACACACTTGTACAACCATGTACACAATTGTACAACCTCGTACACACTTGAACAACCTTGTACACACTTGTACAACCTTGTACACACTTGTACAACCTTGTACACACTTGTACAACCTTGTACACACTTGTACAACCTTTTACACACTTGTACAGCCTTGTACACAATTGTACAACCTTGTACACACTTGTACAGCCTTGTACACAATTGTACAACCTTGTACACACTTGTACTACCTTGTACACACTTGTACAACCTTGTACACAATTGTAGAGCCTTGTACACACTTGTACAACCTTGTACACACTTGTACAGCCTTGTACAAAATTGTACAACCTTGTACACACTTGTACAGCCTTGTACACAATTGTACAACCTTGTACACACTTGTACAAACTTGTACACCCTTGTACAAACTTTTACACTTCGTACACACTTGTACAGCTCTTGTACAAACTTGTACATCCTTGTACACACTTGTACAACCTTGTACACACTTGTACATCCTTGTACACAATTGTACACCCTTGTACACACTTGTACAACCTTGTACACACTTGTACAACCTTGAACACACTTGTACAGCCTTGTACACAATTGTACAACCTTGTACACACTTGTACAACCTTGTACACACTTGTACAACCTTGTACACAATTGTACAGCCTTGTACACACTTGTACAACCTTGTACACACTTGTACAGCCTTGTACACAATTGTACAACCTTGTACACACTTGTACAACCTTGTACACACTTGTACAACCTTGTACACAATTGTACAGCCTTGTACACACTTGTACAACCTTGTACACACTTGTACAACCTTGTAAAAACTTGTACACAATGTACACACTTGTACAACCTTGTACAACCTTGTACACACTTGTACAGCCTTGTACAACCTTGTACAACCTTGTACACACTTGTACAGCCTTGTAAAAACTTGTACACCCTTGTACACACATGTACAACCTTGTACACAACTTGTACAACCTTGTACACACTTGTACAACCTTGTAAAACTTGTACACATTTGTACACACTTGTACACCCTTGTACACACTTGTACAACCTTGTACAAACTTATACAATCTTGTACACACTTGTACAACCCAGTACACACTTGTACAATCTTGTACAAACTTGTACTCCCTTGTACAAACTTGTACATCCTTGTACACACTTGTACAACCTTGTACAAACTTGTACATCCTTGTACACACTTGTACAACCTTGTACAAACTTGTACAAACTTGTACAAACTTGTACATCCTTGTACACGATTGTACACCCTTGTACACACTTGTACAACCTTGTACACACTTGTACAACCTTGTACACACTTGTACAACCTGACACACAATTGTACAACCTTGTACACACTTGTACAACCTTGTACACACTTGTACAACCTTGTACACACTTGTACAACCTTGTACACACTTGTACAACCTTGTACACACTTGTACAACCTTGTACACACTTGTACAGCCTTGTACACAATTGTACAACCTTGTACACACTTGTACAACCTTGTACACACTTGTACAACCTTGTACACAATTGTACAGCCTTGTACACAATTGTACAACCTTGTACACACTTGTACAGCCTTGTACAAAATTGTACAGCCTTGTACACAATTGTACAACCTTGTACACACTTGAACAACCTTGTACACCCTTGTACAAACTTTTACACATCGTACACACTTGTACACCCTTGTACAAACTTGTACATCCTTGTACACACTTGTACAACCTTGTACACACTTGTACAACCTTGTACACACTTGTACAGCCTTGTACACAATTGTACAACCTTGTACACAGTTGTACAGCCTTGTACACAATTGTACAACCTTGTACACACTTGTACAACCTTGTACATCCTTGTACAAACTTTTACACATCGTACACACTTGTACACCCTTGTACAAACTTGTACATCCTTGTACACACTTGTACAACCTTGTACACACTTGTACAACCTTGTACACACTTGTACAGCCTTGTACACAATTGTACAACCTTGTACACAGTTGTACAGCCTTGTACACAATTGTACAGCCTTGTACACAATTGTACAACCTTGTACACACTTGTACAGCCTTGTACAAAATTGTACAGCCTTGTACACACTTGTACAACCTTGTACACACTTGTACAGCCTTGTACACACTTGTAAAGCCTTGTACACAATTGTACAGCCTTGTACACAATTGTACAACCTTGTACACACTTGTACAACCTTGTACACCCTTGTACAAACTTTTACACATCGTACACACTTGTACACCCTTGTACAAACTTGTACATCCTTGTAAACACTTGTACAACCTTGTACACACTTGTACAACCTTGTACACACTTGTACAGCCTTGTACACAATTGTACAACCTTGTACACAGTTGTACAGCCTTGTACACAATTGTACAACCTTGTACACATTGGAAACCTTGTACACCCTTGTACACACTTTTACTTATCGTACACACTTGTACACCCTTGTACAAACTTGTACATCCTTGTACACACTTGTACAACCTTGTACAAACTTGTACAAACTTGTACATCCTTGTACACGATTTTACACCCTTGTACACACTTGTACAACTTTGTAAAAACTTGTACAACCTTGTACACACTTGTACAACCTTGTACACACTTGTACAACCTTGTACACACTTGTACAACCTTGTACACACTTGTACAACCTTGTACACACTTGTACAACCTTGTACACACTTGTACAGCCTTGTACACAATTGTACAACCTTGTACACACTTGTACAACCTTGTACACACTTGTACAACCTTGTACACAATTGTACAGCCTTGTACACAATTGTACAACCTTGTACACACTTGTACAGCCTTGTACACACTTGTACAGCCTTGTACAAAATTGTACAGCCTTGTACACAATTGTACAACCTTGTACACACTTGTACAACCTTGTACACCCTTGTACAAACTTTTACACATCGTACACACTTGTACACCCTTGTACAAACTTGTACATCCTTGTACACACTTGTACAACCTTGTACACATTTGTACAACCTTGTACACACTTGTACAGCCTTGTACACAATTGTACAACCTTGTACACAGTTGTACAGCCTTGTACACAATTGTACAACCTTGTACACACTTGTACAACCTTGTACACCCTTGTACACACTTTTACTTATCGTACACACTTGTACACCCTTGTACAAACTTGTACATCCTTGTACACACTTGTACAACCTTGTACAAACTTGTACAAACTTGTACATCCTTGTACACGATTTTACACCCTTGTACACACTTGTACAACCTTGTAAAAACTTGTACAACCTTGTACACACTTGTACACCCTTGTACACACTTGTACAACCTTGTACACACTTGTACAACCTTGTACACACTTGTACAACCTTGTACACACTTGTACAACTTTGTACACACTTGTACAACCTTGTACACACTTGTACAACCTTGTACACACTTGTACAACCTTGTACACACTTGTACAACCTTGTACACACTTGTACAACCTTGTACACACTTGTACAACCTTGTACACACTTGTACAACCTTGTACACACTTGTACAACCTTGTACACTCTTGTACAACCTTGTACACACTTGTACAACCTTGTACAACCTTGTACACACTTGTACAACCATGTAAAAACTTGTACAACCTTGTACACACTTGTACACCCTTGTACACACTTGTACAAGCTTGTACACACTTGTACAACCTTGTACACACTTGTACACCCTTGTACACACTTGTACAAGCTTGTACACACTTGTACAACCTTGTACACACTTGTACACCCTTGTACACACTTGTACAACCTTGTACAAACCTGTACACCCTTGTACACACTTGTACATGCTTGTACACACTTGTACAAGCTTGTATACACTTGTACACCTTTGTTCAAACTTGAGCACCCTTGTACACTTTTGTACACCCTTGTACACATTTGTACAACCTTGTACAACCTTGTACACACTTGTACAACCATGTAAAAACTTGTACAACCTTGTACACACTTGTACACCCTTGTACACACTTGTACAAGCTTGTACACACTTGTACAAGCTTGTACAACCTTGTACACACTTGTACAACCATGTAAAAACTTGTACAACCTTGTACACACTTGTACACCCTTGTACACACTTGTACAAGCTTGTACACACTTGTACAAGCTTGTACACACTTGTACAACCTTGTACACACTTGTACACCCTTGTACACACTTGTACAAGCTTGTACACACTTGTACAACCTTGTACACACTTGTACAACCTTGTACACACTTGTACAATCTTGTACACACTTGTACAACCCAGTACACACTTGTACAATCTTGTACAAACTTGTACTCCCTTGTACAAACTTGTACATCCTTGTACACACTTGTACAACCTTGTACAAACTTGTACAAACTTGTACAAACTTGTACATACTTGTACACGATTGTACACCCTTGTACACACTTGTACAACCTTGTACACACTTGTACAACCTGACACACAATTGTACAACCTTGTACACACTTGTACAGACTTGTACACACTTGTACAACCTTGGACACACTTGTACAACCTTGTACACACTTGTACAACCTTGTACACACTTGTACAACCTTGTACACACTTGTACAGCCTTGTACACAATTGTACAACCTTGTACACACTTGTACAACCTTGTACACCCTTGTACAAACTTTTACACATCGTACACACTTGTACACCCTTGTACAAACTTGTACATCCTTGTACACACTTGTACAACCTTGTACACACTTGTACAACCTTGTACACACTTGTACAGCCTTGTACACAATTGTACAACCTTGTACACAGTTGTACAGCCTTGTACACAATTGTACAACCTTGTACATACTTGTACAACCTTGTACACCCTTGTACAAACTTTTACACATCGTACACACTTGTACACCCTTGTACAAACTTGTACATCCTTGTACACACTTGTACAACCTTGTACACACTTGTACAACCTTGTACACACTTGTACAGCCTTGTACACAATTGTACAACCTTGTACACAGTTGTACAGCCTTGTACACAATTGTACAACCTTGTACACACTTGTACAACCTTGTACACACTTGTACAGCCTTGTACACACTTGAACAGCCTTGTACAAAATGGTACAGCCTTGTACACAATTGTACAACCTTGTACACACTTGTACAACCTTGTACACCCTTGTACAAACTTTTACACATCGTACACACTTGTACACCCTTGTACAAACTTGTACATCCTTGTACACACTTGTACAACCTTGTACACACTTGTACAACCTTGTACACACTTGTACAGCCTTGTACACAATTGTACAACCTTGTACACAGTTGTACAGCCTTGTACACAATTGTACAACCTTGTACACACTTGTACAACCTTGTACACCCTTGTAGACACTTTTACTTATCGTACACACTTGTACACCCTTGTACAAACTTGTACATCCTTGTACACACATGTACAACCTTGTACAAACTTGTACAACCTTGTACACACTTGTACAATCTTGTACACACTTGTACAACCTTGTACACAATTGTACAGCCTTGTACACAATTGTACAACCTTGTACACACTTGTACAGCCTTGTACACACTTGTACAGCCTTGTACAAAATTGTACAGCCTTGTACACAATTGTACAACCTTGTACACACTTGTACAACCTTGTACACCCTTGTACAAACTTTTACACATCGTACACACTTGTACACCCTTGTACAAACTTGTACATCCTTGTACACACTTGTACAACCTTGTACACACTTGTACAACCTTGTACACACTTGTACAGCCTTGTACACAATTGTACAACCTTGTACACAGTTGTACAGCCTTGTACACAATTGTACAACCTTGTACACACTTGTACAACCTTGTACACCCTTGTACACACTTTTACTTATCGTAAACACTTGTACACCCTTGTACAAACTTGTACATCCTTGTACACACTTGTACAACCTTGTACAAACTTGTACAAACTTGTACATCCTTGTACACGATTTTACACCCTTGTACACACTTGTACAACCTTGTAAAAACTTGTACAACCTTGTACACACTTGTACACCCTTGTACACACTTGTACAACCTTGTACACACTTGTACAACCTTGTACACACTTGTACAACCTTGTACACACTTGTACAACCTTGTACACACTTGTACAACCTTGTACACCCTTGTACACACTTTTACTTATCGTACACACTTGTACACCCTTGTACAAACTTGTACATCCTTGTACACACTTGTACAGCCTTGTACAAACTTGTACAAACTTGTACATCATTGTACACGATTTTACACCCTTGTACACACTTGTACAACCTTGTAAAAACTTGTACAACCTTGTACACACTTGTACACCCTTGTACACACTTGTACAACCTTGTACACACTTGTACAACCTTGTACACACTTGTACAACCTTGTACACACCTGTACAACCTTGTACACACTTGTACAACCTTGTACACACTTGTACAACCTTGTACACACTTGTACAACCTTGTACACACTTGTACAACCTTGTACACACTTGTACAACCTTGTACACACTTGTACAACCTTGTACACACTTGTACAACCTTGTACACACTTGTACAACCTTGTACACACTTGTACAATCTTGTACACTCTTGTACAACCTTGTACACACTTGTACAACCTTGTACAACCTTGTACACACTTGTACAACCATGTAAAAACTTGTACAACCTTGTACACACTTGTACACCCTTGTACACACTTGTACAAGCTTGTACACACTTGTACAACCTTGTACATACTTGTACACCCTTGTACACACTTGTACAAGCTTGTACACACTTGTACAACCTTGTACACACTTGTACACCCTTGTACACACTTGTACAACCTTGTACAAACCTGTACACCCTTGTACACACTTGTACATGCTTGTACACACTTGTACATGCTTGTACACACTTGTACAAGCTTGTATACACTTGTACACCTTTGTTCAAACTTGTGCACCCTTGTACACTTTTGTACACCCTTGTACACATTTGTACAACCTTGTACACTCTTGTACAACCTTGTACACACTTGTACAACCTTGTACACACTTGTACAACCTTGTACAACCTTGTACACACTTGTACAACCATGTAAAAACTTGTACAACCTTGTACACACTTGTACACCCTTGTACACACTTGTACAAGCTTGTGCACACTTGTACAACCTTGTACACACTTGTACACCCTTGTACACACTTGTACAAGCTTGTACACACTTGTACAACCTTGTACACACTTGTACAACCTTGTGCACACTTGTACAACCTTGTACACACTTGTACAACCTTGTAAAACTTGTACACATTTGTACACACTTGTACTCCCTTGTACACACTTGTACAACCTTGTACAAACTTATACAATCTTGTACACACTTGTACAACCCAGTACACACTTGTACAATCTTGTACAAACTTGTACTCCCTTGTACAAACTTGTACATCCTTGTACACACTTGTACAACCTTGTACAAACTTGTACAAACTTGTACAAACTTGTACATCCTTGTACACGATTGTACACCCTTGTACACACTTGTACAACCTTGTACACACTTGTACAACCTGACACACAATTGTACAACCTTGTACACACTTGTACAGACTTGTACACACTTGTACAACCTTGGACACACTTGTACAACCTTGTACACACTTGTACAACCTTGTACACACTTGTACAACCTTGTACACACTTGTACAGCCTTGTACACAATTGTACAACCTTGTACACACTTGTACAACCTTGTACACACTTGTACAACCTTGTACACACTTGTACAACCTTGTACACAATTGTACAGCCTTGTACACAATTGTACAACCTTGTACACACTTGTACAGCCTTGTACAAAATTGTACAGCCTTGTACACAATTGTACAACCTTGTACACACTTGTACAACGTTGTACACCCTTGTACAAACTTTTACACATCGTACACACTTGTACACCCTTGTACAAACTTGTACATCCTTGTACACACTTGTACAACCTTGTACACACTTGTACAACCTTGTACACACTTGTACAACCTTGTACACCCTTGTACAAACTTTTACACATCGTACACACTTGTACACCCTTGTACAAACTTGTACATCCTTGTACACACTTGTACAACCTTGTACACACTTGTACAATCTTGTACACACTTGTACAGCCTTGTACACAATTGTACAACCTTGTACACACTTGTACAGCCTTGTACACAATTGTACAACCTTGTACACACTTGTACAACCTTGTACACCCTTGTACACACTTTTACTTATCGTACACACTTGTACACCCTTGTACAAACTTGTACATCCTTGTACACACTTGTACAACCTTGTACAAACTTGTACAAACTTGTACATCCTTGTACACGATTTTACCGCCTTGTACACACTTGTACAACCTTGTAAAAACTTGTACAACCTTGTACACACTTGTACACCCTTGTACACACTTGTACAAGCTTGTACACACTTGTACAACCTTGTACACACTTGTACACCCTTGTACACACATGTACAACCTTGTACACAACTTGTACAACCTTGTACACACTTGTACAACCTTGTAAAACTTGTACACCCTTGTACAAACTTGTACACCCCTGTACACACTTGTACACATTTGTACACACTTGTACACCCTTGTACACACTTGTACAACCTTGTACAAACTTATACAATCTTGTACACACTTGTACAACCCAGTACACAACTTGTACAACCTTGTACACACTTGAACAACCTTGTAAAACTTGTACACCCTTGTACAAACTTGTACACCCCTGTACACAATTGTACACATTTGTACACACTTGTAAACCCTTGTACACACTTGTACAACCTTGTACAAACTTATACAATCTTGTACACACTTGTACAACCCAGTACACACTTGTACAATCTTGTACAAACTTGTACATCCTTGTACACGATTGTACACCCTTGTACACACTTGTGCAACCTTGTACACACTTGTACAACCTTGTACACAATTGTACAACCTTGTACACACTTGTACAACCTTGTACACACTTGCACAACTTTGTACACACTTGTACAGTCTTGTACACAATTGTACAACCTTGTACACACTTGTACAACCTTGTACACACTTGTACAACCTTGTACACAATTGTACAGCCTTGTACACACTTGTACAACCTTGTACACACTTGTACAGCCTTGTACACAATTGTACAACCTTGTACACACTTGTACAACCTTGTACACACTTGTACAACCTTGTACACAATTGTACAGCCTTGTACACACTTGTACAACCTTGTACACACTTGTACAACCTTGTTAAAACTTGTACACCCTTGTACACACTTGTACAACCTTGTACAACCTTGTACACACTTGTACAGCCTTGTACACACTTGTACAGCCTTGTACACAATTGTACAACCTTGTACACAATTGTGAAACCTCGTACACACTTGTACAACCTTGTACACACTTGAACAACCTTGTACACACTTGTACAACCTTGTACACACTTGTACAACCTTGTACACTTTTGTACAACCTTTTACACACTTGTACAGCCTTGTACACAATTGTACAACCTTGTACACACTTGTACAACCTTGTACACACTTGTACAACTTTGTACACAATTGTAGAGCCCTGTACACACTTGTACAACCTTGTACACACTTGTACAGATTTGTACAAAATTGTACAACCTTGTACACACTTGTACAGCCTTGTACACAATTGTACAACCTTGTACACACTTGTACAAACTTGTACACCCTTGTACAAACATTTACACTTCGTACACACTTGTACAGCCCTTGTACAAACTTGTACATCCTTGTACACACTTGTACAACCTTGTACACACTTGTACATCCTTGTACACAATTGTACACCCTTGTACACACTTGTACAACCTTGTACACACTTGTACAACCTTGAACACACTTGTACAGCCTTGTACACAATTGTACAACCTTGTACACACTTGTACAACCTTGTACACACTTGTACAACCTTGTACACAATTGTACAGCCTTGTACACACTTGTACAACCTTGTACACACTTGTACAGCCTTGTACACAATTGTACAACTTTGTACACACTTGTACAACCTTGTACACACTTGTACAACCTTGTACACACTTGTACAAGCTTGTACACACTTGTACAAGTTGTACACACTTGTACAACCTTGTACACACTTGTACAACCTTGTACACAATTGTAAAACCTTGTACACACTTGTACAACCTTGTACAAACTTGTACACACTTGTACAAACTTTTACATCCTTGTACACATTTGTACACCCTTGTACACACTTGTACAACCTTGTACAACCTTGTACAAACCTGTACACCCTTGTACACACTTGTACAAGCTTGTACACGATTGTACACCCTTGTCCACACTTGTGCACCCTTGTACAAACTTGTACATCCTTGTACACACTTGTACAACCTTGTACAAACTTGTACAAACTTGTACAAACTTTTACAAACTTGTACCTCCTTGTACACGATTGTACACCCTTGTACACACTTGTACAACCTTGTACACACTTGTACAACCTGATACACAATTGTACAACCTTGTACACACTTGTACAACCTTGTACACACTTGTACAACCTTGTACACACTTGTACAACCTTGTACACACTTGTACAATCTTGTACACACTTGTACAGCCTTGTACACAATTGTACAACCTTGTACACACTTGTACAACCTTGTACACACTTGTACAACCTTGTACACAATTGTACAGCCTTGTACACACTTGTACAACCTTGTACACAATTGTACAGCCTTGTACAAAATTGTACAACCTTGTACACACTTGTACAGCCTTGTACACAATTGTACAACCTTGTACACACTTGTACAACCTTGTACACCCTTGTACAAACTTTTACACATCGTACACACGTGTACACCCTTGTACAAACTTGTACATCCTTGTACACACTTGTACAACCTTGTACACACTTGTACAATCTTGTACACACTTGTACAGCCTTGTACACAATTGTACAACCTTGTACACACTTGTACAGCCTTGTACACAATTGTACAACCTTGTACACACTTGTACAACCTTGTACACCCTTGTACACACTTTTACTTATCGTACACACTTGTACACCCTTGTACAAACTTGTACATCCTTGTACACACTTGTACAACCTTGTACAAACTTGTACAAACTTGTACATCCTTGTACACGATTTTACCGCCTTGTACCTACTTGTACAACCTTGTAAAAACTTGTACAACCTTGTACACACTTGTACACCCTTGTACACACTTGTACACCCTTGTACACACTTGTACAAGCTTGTACACACTTGTACAACCTTGTACACACTTGTACACCCTTGTACACACATGTACAACCTTGTACACAACTTGTACAACCTTGTACACACTTGTACAACCTTGTTAAACTTGTACACCCTTGTACAAACTTGTACACCCCTGTACACACTTGTACACATTTGTACACACTTGTACACCCTTGTACACACTTGTACAACCTTGTACAAACTTATACAATCTTGTACACACTTGTACAACCCAGTACACAACTTGTACAACCTTGTACACACTTGTACAACCTTGTAAAACTTGTACACCCTTGTACAAACTTGTACACCCCTGTACACACTTGTACACATTTGTACACACTTGTACACCCTTGTACACACTTGTACAACCTTGTACAAACTTATACAATCTTGTACACACTTGTACAACCCAGTACACACTTGTACAATCTTGTACAATCTTGTACATCCTTGTACACGATTGTACACCCTTGTACACACTTGTACAACCTTGTACACACTTGTACAACCTTGTACACAATTGTACAACCTTGTACACACTTGTACAACCTTGTACACACTTGCACAACTTTGTACACAATTGTACAGCCTTGTACACACTTGTACAACCTTGTACACACTTGTACAGCCTTGTACACAATTGTACAACCTTGTACACACTTGTACAACCTTGTACACACTTGTACAACCTTGTACACAATTGTACAGCCTTGTACACACTTGTACAACCTTGTACACACTTGTACAACCTTGTTAAAACTTGTACACCCTTGTACACACTTGTACAACCTTGTACAACCTTGTACACACTTGTACAGCCTTGTACACAATTGTACAACCTTGTACACACTTGTACAACCTTGTACACAATTGTGAAACCTCGTACACACTTGTACAACCTTGTACACACTTGAACAACCTTGTACACACTTGTAAAACCTTGTACACACTTGTACAACCTTGTACACACTTGTACAACCTTTTACACACTTGTACAGCCTTGTACACAATTGTACAACCTTGTACACACTTGTAAACCCTTGTACACAATTGTACAACCTTGTACACACTTGTACAACCTTGTACACACTTGTACAACCTTGTACACAATTGTAGAGCCCTGTACACACTTGTACAACCTTGTACACACTTGTACAGCCTTGTACAAAATTGTACAACCTTGTACACACTTGTACAGCCTTGTACACAATTGTACAACCTTGTACACACTTGTACAAACTTGTACACCCTTGTACAAACATTTACACTTCGTACACACTTGTACAGCCCTTGTACAAACTTGTACATCCTTGTACACACTTGTACAACCTTGTACACACTTGTACATCCTTGTACACAATAGTACACCCTTGTACACACTTGTACAACCTTGTACACACTTGTACAACCTTGAACACACTTGTACAGCCTTGTACACAATTGTACAACCTTGTACACACTTGTACAACCTTGTACACACTTGTACAACCTTGTACACAATTGTACAGCCTTGTACACACTTGTACAACCTTGTACACACTTGTACAGCCTTGTACACAATTGTACAACCTTGTACACACTTGTACAACCTTGTACACACTTGTACAACCTTGTACACAATTGTACAGCCTTGTACACACTTGTACAACCTTGTACACACTTGTACAACCTTGTAAAAACTTGTACACAATGTACACACTTGTACAACCTTGTACAACCTTGTACACACTTGTACAGCCTTGTACAACCTTGTACAACCTTGTTTACACTTGTACAGCCTTGTAAAAACTTGTACACCCTTGTACACACATGTACAACCTTGTACACAACTTGTACAACCTTGTACACACTTGTACAACCTTGTAAAACTTGTACACATTTGTACACACTTGTACACCCTTGTACACACTTGTACAACCTTGTACAAACTTATACAATCTTGTACACACTTGTACAACCCAGTACACACTTGTACAATCTTGTACAAACTTGTACTCCCTTGTACAAACTTGTACATCCTTGTACACACTTGTACAACCTTGTACAAACTTGTACAAACTTGTACAAACTTGTACATCCTTGTACACTATTGTACACCCTTGTACACACTTGTACAACCTTGTACACACTTGTACAACCTGACACACAATTGTACAACCTTGTACACACTTGTACAACCTTGTACACACTTGTACAACCTTGTACACACTTGTACAACCTTGTACACACTTGTACAACCTTGTACACACTTGTACAACCTTGTACACACTTGTACAGCCTTGTACACAATTGTACAACCTTGTACACACTTGTACAACCTTGTACACACTTGTACAACCTTGTACACAATTGTACAGCCTTGTACACAATTGTACAACCTTGTACACACTTGTACAGCCTTGTACACACTTGTACAGCCTTGTACAAAATTGTACAGCCTTGTACACAATTGTACAATCTTGTACACACTTGTACAACCTTGTACACCCTTGTACAAACTTGTACATCCTTGTACACGATTGTACACACTTGTACAAACTTGTACATCCTTGTACACAATTGTACAACCTGATACACAATTGTACAACCTTGTACACACTTGTACAACCTTGTACACACTTGTACAACCTTGTACACACTTGTACAACCTTGTACACACTTGTACAACCTTGTACGCACTTGTACAACCTTGTACGCACTTGTACAACCTTGTACACACTTGTACAGCCTTCTACACAATTGTACAACCTTGTACACACTTGTACAACCTTGTACACACTTGTACAACCTTGTACACAATTGTACAGCCTTGTACACACTTGTACAACCTTGTACACACTTGTACAGCCTTGTACAAAATTGTACAACCTTGTACACACTTGTACAGCCTTGTACACAATTGTACAACCTTGTACACACTTGTACAACCTTGTACACCCTTGTACAAACTTTTACACATCGTACACACTTGTACACCCTTGTACAAACTTGTACATCCTTGTACACACTTGTACAACCTTGTACACACTTGTACAATCTTGTACACACTTGTACAGCCTTGTACACAATTGTACAACTTTGTACACACTTGTACAGCCTTGTACACAATTGTACAACCTTGTACAAACTTGTACAACCTTGTACACCCTTGTACACACTTTTACTTATCGTACACACTTGTACACCCTTGTACAAACTTGTACATCCTTGTACACACTTGTACAACCTTGTACAAACTTGTACAAACTTGTACATCCTTGTACACGATTTTACCGCCTTGTACACACTTGTACAACCTTGTAAAAACTTGTACAACCTTGTACACACTTGTACACCCTTGTACACACTTGTACAAGCTTGTACACACTTGTACAACCTTGTACACACTTGTACACCCTTGTACACACATGTACAACCTTGTACACAACTTGTATAACCTTGTACACACTTGTACAACCTTGTAAAACTTGTACACCCTTGTACAAACTTGTACACCCCTGTACACACTTGTACACATTTGTACACACTTGTACACCCTTGTACACACTTGTACAACCTTGTACAAACTTATACAATCTTGTACACACTTGTACAACCCAGTACACAACTTGTACAACCTTGTACACACTTGTACAACCTTGTAAAACTTGTACACAGTTGTACAAACTTGTACACCCCTGTACACACTTGTACACATTTGTACACACTTGTACACCCTTGTACACACTTGTACAACCTTGTACAAACTTATACAATCTTGTACACACTTGTACAACCCAGTACACAATTTTACAATCTTGTACAAACTTGTACATCCTTGTACACGATTGTACACCCTTGTACACACTTGTACAACATTGTACACACTTGTACAACCTTGTACACAATTGTACAACCTTGTACACACTTGTACAACCTTGTACACACTTGCACAACTTTGTACACACTTGTACAGTCTTGTACACAATTGTACAACCTTGTACACACTTGTACAACCTTGTACACACTTGTACAACCTTGTACACACTTGTACAACCTTGTACACAATTGTACAGCCTTGTACACACTTTTACAACCTTGTACACACTTGTACAGCCTTGTACACAATTGTACAACCTTGTACACACTTGTACAACCTTGTACACACTTGTACAACCTTGTACACAATTGTACAGCCTTGTACACACTTGTACAACCTTGTACACACTTGTACAACCTTGTTAAAACTTGTACAACCTTGTTAAAACTTGTACACCCTTGTACACACTTGTACAACCTTGTACAAACTTGTACACACTTGTACAGCCTTGTACACAATTGTACAACCTTGTACACACTTGTACAACCATGTACACAATTGTACAACCTCGTACACACTTGAACAACCTTGTACACACTTGTACAACCTTGTACACACTTGTACAACCTTGTACACACTTGTGCAACCTTGTACACAATTGTACAGCCTTGTACACACTTTTACAACCTTGTACACACTTGTACAGTCTTGTACACAATTGTACAACCTTGTACACACTTGTACAACCTTGTACACACTTGTACAACCTTGTACACACTTGTACAACCTTGTACACAATTGTACAGCCTTGTACACACTTTTACAACCTTGTACACACTTGTACAGCCTTGTACACAATTGTACAACCTTGTACACACTTGTACAACCTTGTACACACTTGTACAACCTTGTACACAATTGTACAGCCTTGTACACACTTGTACAACCTTGTACACACTTGTACAACCTTGTTAAAACTTGTACACCCTTGTACACACTTGTACAACCTTGTACAAACTTGTACACACTTGTACAGCCTTGTACACAATTGTACAACCTTGTACACACTTGTACAACCATGTACACAATTGTACAACCTCGTACACACTTGAACAACCTTGTACACACTTGTACAACCTTGTACACACTTGTACAACCTTTTACACACTTGTACAGCCTTGTACACAATTGTACAACCTTGTACACACTTGTACAGCCTTGTACACAATTGTACAACCTTGTACACACTTGTACTACCTTGTACACACTTGTACAACCTTGTACACAATTGTAGAGCCTTGTACACACTTGTACAACCTTGTACACACTTGTACAGCCTTGTACAAAATTGTACAACCTTGTACACACTTGTACAGCCTTGTACACAATTGTACAACCTTGTACACACTTGTACAAACTTGTACACCCTTGTACAAACTTTTACACTTCGTACACACTTGTACAGCTCTTGTACAAACTTGTACATCCTTGTACACACTTGTACAACCTTGTACACACTTGTACATCCTTGTACACAATTGTACACCCTTGTACACACTTGTACAACCTTGTACACACTTGTACAACCTTGAACACACTTGTACAGCCTTGTACACAATTGTACAACCTTGTACACACTTGTACAACCTTGTACACACTTGTACAACCTTGTACACACTTGTACAACCTTGTACACAATTGTACAGCCTTGTACACACTTGTACAGCCTTGTACACAATTGTACAACCTTGTACACACTTGTACAACCTTGTACACACTTGTACAACCTTGTACACAATTGTACAGCCTTGTACACACTTGTACAACCTTGTACACACTTGTACAACCTTGTAAAAACTTGTACACAATGTACACACTTGTACAACCTTGTACAACCTTGTACACACTTGTACAGCCTTGTACAACCTTGTACAACCTTGTACACACTTGTACAGCCTTGTAAAAACTTGTACACCCTTGTACACACATGTACAACCTTGTACACAACTTGTACAACCTTGTACACACTTGTACAACCTTGTAAAACTTGTACACATTTGTACACACTTGTACACCCTTGTACACACTTGTACAACCTTGTACAAACTTATACAATCTTGTACACACTTGTACAACCCAGTACACACATGTACAATCTTGTACAAACTTGTACTCCCTTGTACAAACTTGTACATCCTTGTACACACTTGTACAACCTTGTACAAACTTGTACATCCTTGTACACACTTGTACAACCTTGTACAAACTTGTACAAACTTGTACAAACTTGTACATCCTTGTACACGATTGTACACCCTTGTACACACTTGTACAACCTTGTACACACTTGTACAACCTTGTACACACTTGTACAACCTGACACACAATTGTACAACCTTGTACACACTTGTACAACCTTGTACACACTTGTACAACCTTGTACACACTTGTACAACCTTGTACACACTTGTACAACCTTGTACACACTTGTACAACCTTGTACACACTTGTACAGCCTTGTACACAATTGTACAACCTTGTACACACTTGTACAACCTTGTACACACTTGTACAACCTTGTACACAATTGTACAGCCTTGTACACAATTGTACAACATTGTACACACTTGTACAGCCTTGTACAAAATTGTACAGCCTTGTACACAATTGTACAACCTTGTACACACTTGTACAACCTTGTACACCCTTGTACAAACTTTTACACATCGTACACACTTGTACACCCTTGTACAAACTTGTACATCCTTGTACACACTTGTACAACCTTGTACACACTTGTACAACCTTGTACACACTTGTACAGCCTTGTACACAATTGTACAACCTTGTACACAGTTGTACAGCCTTGTACACAATTGTACAACCTTGTACACACTTGTACAACCTTGTACACCCTTGTACAAACTTTTACACATCGTACACACTTGTACACCCTTGTACAAACTTGTACATCCTTGTACACACTTGTACAACCTTGTACACACTTGTACAACCTTGTACACACTTGTACAGCCTTGTACACAATTGTACAACCTTGTACACAGTTGTACAGCCTTGTACACAATTGTACAGCCTTGTACACAATTGTACAACCTTGTACACACTTGTACAGCCTTGTACAAAATTGTACAGCCTTGTACACACTTGTACAACCTTGTACACACTTGTACAGCCTTGTACACACTTGTAAAGCCTTGTACACAATTGTACAGCCTTGTACACAATTGTACAACCTTGTACACACTTGTACAACCTTGTACACCCTTGTACAAACTTTTACACATCGTACACACTTGTACACCCTTGTACAAACTTGTACATCCTTGTAAACACTTGTACAACCTTGTACACACTTGTACAACCTTGTACACACTTGTACAGCCTTGTACACAATTGTACAACCTTGTACACAGTTGTACAGCCTTGTACACAATTGTACAACCTTGTACACATTGGAAACCTTGTACACCCTTGTACACACTTTTACTTATCGTACACACTTGTACACCCTTGTACAAACTTGTACATCCTTGTACACACTTGTACAACCTTGTACAAACTTGTACAAACTTGTACATCCTTGTACACGATTTTACACCCTTGTACACACTTGTACAACCTTGTACACACTTGTACAACCTTGTACACACTTGTACAACCTTGTACACACTTGTACAACCTTGTACACACTTGTACAGCCTTGTACACAATTGTACAACCTTGTACACACTTGTACAACCTTGTACACACTTGTACAACCTTGTACACACTTGTACAGCCTTGTACACAATTGTACAACCTTGTACACACTTGTACAACCTTGTACACACTTGTACAACCTTGTACACAATTGTACAGCCTTGTACACACTTGTACAACCTTGTACACACTTGTACAACCTTGTTAAAACTTGTACACCCTTGTACACACTTGTACAACCTTGTACAAACTTGTACACACTTGTACAGCCTTGTACACAATTGTACAACCTTGTACACACTTGTACAACCATGTACACAATTGTACAACCTCGTACACACTTGAACAACCTTGTACACACTTGTACAACCTTGTACACACTTGTACAACCTTGTACACACTTGTACAACCTTGTACACATTTGTACAACCTTTTACACACTTGTACAGCCTTGTACACAATTGTACAACCTTGTACACACTTGTACAGCCTTGTACACAATTGTACAACCTTGTACACACTTGTACTACCTTGTACACACTTGTACAACCTTGTACACAATTGTAGAGCCTTGTACACACTTGTACAACCTTGTACACACTTGTACAGCCTTGTACAAAATTGTACAACCTTGTACACACTTGTACAGCCTTGTACACAATTGTACAACCTTGTACACACTTGTACAAACTTGTACACCCTTGTACAAACTTTTACACTTCGTACACACTTGTACAGCTCTTGTACAAACTTGTACATCCTTGTACACACTTGTACAACCTTGTACACACTTGTACATCCTTGTACACAATTGTACACCCTTGTACACACTTGTACAACCTTGTACACACTTGTACAACCTTGAACACACTTGTACAGCCTTGTACACAATTGTACAACCTTGTACACACTTGTACAACCTTGTACACACTTGTACAACCTTGTACACACTTGTACAACCTTGTACACAATTGTACAGCCTTGTACACACTTGTACAGCCTTGTACACAATTGTACAACCTTGTACACACTTGTACAACCTTGTACACACTTGTACAACCTTGTACACAATTGTACAGCCTTGTACACACTTGTACAACCTTGTACACACTTGTACAACCTTGTAAAAACTTGTACACAATGTACACACTTGTACAACCTTGTACAACCTTGTACACACTTGTACAGCCTTGTACAACCTTGTACAACCTTGTACACACTTGTACAGCCTTGTAAAAACTTGTACACCCTTGTACACACATGTACAACCTTGTACACAACTTGTACAACCTTGTACACACTTGTACAACCTTGTAAAACTTGTACACATTTGTACACACTTGTACACCCTTGTACACACTTGTACAACCTTGTACAAACTTATACAATCTTGTACACACTTGTACAACCCAGTACACACTTGTACAATCTTGTACAAACTTGTACTCCCTTGTACAAACTTGTACATCCTTGTACACACTTGTACAACCTTGTACAAACTTCTACATCCTTGTACACACTTGTACAACCTTGTACAAACTTGTACAAACTTGTACAAACTTGTACATCCTTGTACACGATTGTACACCCTTGTACACACTTGTACAACCTTGTACACACTTGTACAACCTTGTACACACTTGTACAACCTGACACACAATTGTACAACCTTGTACACACTTGTACAACCTTGTACACACTTGTACAACCTTGTACACACTTGTACAACCTTGTACACACTTGTACAACCTTGTACACACTTGTACAACCTTGTACACACTTGTACAGCCTTGTACACAATTGTACAACCTTGTACACACTTGTACAACCTTGTACACACTTGTACAACCTTGTACACAATTGTACAGCCTTGTACACAATTGTACAACATTGTACACACTTGTACAGCCTTGTACAAAATTGTACAGCCTTGTACACAATTGTACAACCTTGTACACACTTGTACAACCTTGTACACCCTTGTACAAACTTTTACACATCGTACACACTTGTACACCCTTGTACAAACTTGTACATCCTTGTACACACTTGTACAACCTTGTACACACTTGTACAACCTTGTACACACTTGTACAGCCTTGTACACAATTGTACAACCTTGTACACAGTTGTACAGCCTTGTACACAATTGTACAGCCTTGTACACAATTGTACAACCTTGTACACACTTGTACAGCCTTGTACAAAATTGTACAGCCTTGTACACACTTGTACAACCTTGTACACACTTGTACAGCCTTGTACAAACTTGTACAAACTTGTACATCCTTGTACACGATTTTACACCCTTGTACACACTTGTACAACCTTGTAAAAACTTGTACAACCTTGTACACACTTGTACAACCTTGTACACACTTGTACAACCTTGTACACACTTGTACAACCTTGTACACACTTGTACAACCTTGTACACACTTGTACAACCTTGTACACACTTGTACAACCTTGTACACACTTGTACAGCCTTGTACACAATTGTACAACCTTGTACACACTTGTACAACCTTGTACACACTTGTACAACCTTGTACACAATTGTACAGCCTTGTACACAATTGTACAACCTTGTACACACTTGTACAGCCTTGTACACACTTGTACAGCCTTGTACAAAATTGTACAGCCTTGTACACAATTGTACAACCTTGTACACACTTGTACAACCTTGTACACCCTTGTACAAACTTTTACACATCGTACACACTTGTACACCCTTGTACAAACTTGTACATCCTTGTACACACTTGTACAACCTTGTACACATTTGTACAACCTTGTACACACTTGTACAGCCTTGTACACAATTGTACAACCTTGTACACAGTTGTACAGCCTTGTACACAATTGTACAACCTTGTACACACTTGTACAACCTTGTACACCCTTGTACACACTTTTACTTATCGTACACACTTGTACACCCTTGTACAAACTTGTACATCCTTGTACACACTTGTACAACCTTGTACAAACTTGTACAAACTTGTACATCCTTGTACACGATTTTACACCCTTGTACACACTTGTACAACCTTGTAAAAACTTGTACAACCTTGTACACACTTGTACACCCTTGTACACACTTGTACAACCTTGTACACACTTGTACAACCTTGTACACACTTGTACAACCTTGTACACACTTGTACAACCTTGTACACACTTGTACAACCTTGTACACACTTGTACAACCTTGTACACACTTGTACAACCTTGTACACACTTGTACAACCTCGTACACACTTGTACAACCTTGTACACACTTGTACAACCTTGTACACACTTGTACAACCTTGTACACACTTGTACAACCTTGTACACACTTGTACAACCTTGTACACACTTGTACAACCTTGTACAACCTTGTACACACTTGTACAACCATGTAAAAACTTGTACAACCTTGTACACACTTGTACACCCTTGTACACACTTGTACAAGCTTGTACACACTTGTACAACCTTGTACACACTTGTACACCCTTGTACACACTTGTACAAGCTTGTACACACTTGTACAACCTTGTACACACTTGTACACCCTTGTACACACTTGTACAACCTTGTACAAACCTGTACACCCTTGTACACACTTGTACATGCTTGTACACACTTGTACAAGCTTGTATACACTTGTACACCTTTGTTCAAACTTGTGCACCCTTGTACACTTTTGTACACCCTTGTACACATTTGTACAACCTTGTACACTCTTGTACAACCTAGTACACACTTGTACAACCTTGTACACACTTGTACAACCTTGTACAACCTTGTACACACTTGTACAACCATGTAAAAACTTGTACAACCTTGTACACACTTGTACACCCTTGTACACACTTGTACAAGCTTGTACACACTTGTACAAGCTTGTACACACTTGTACAACCTTGTACACGATTGTACACCCTTGTACACACTTGTACAAGCTTGTACACACTTGTACAACCTTGTACACACTTGTACAAGCTTGTACACACTTGTACAACCTTGTACACACTTGTACAACCTTGTACACACTTGTACAATCTTGTACACACTTGTACAACCCAGTACACACTTGTACAATCTTGTACAAACTTGTACTCCCTTGTACAAACTTGTACATCCTTGTACACACTTGTACAACCTTGTACAAACTTGTACAAACTTGTACAAACTTGTACATACTTGTACACGATTGTACACCCTTGTACACACTTGTACAACCTTGTACACACTTGTACAACCTGACACACAATTGTACAACCTTGTACACACTTGTACAGACTTGTACACACTTGTACAACCTTGGACACACTTGTACAACCTTGTACACACTTGTACAACCTTGTACACACTTGTACAACCTTGTACACACTTGTACAGCCTTGTACACAATTGTACAACCTTGTACACACTTGTACAACCTTGTACACACTTGTACAACCTTGTACACAATTGTACAGCCTTGTACACAATTGTACAACCTTGTACACACTTGTACAGCCTTGTACAAAATTGTACAGCCTTGTACACAATTGTACAGCCTTGTACACAATTGTAAAACCTTGTACACACTTGTACAACCTTGTACACCCTTGTACAAACTTTTACACATCGTACACACTTGTACACCCTTGTACAAACTTGTACATCCTTGTACACACTTGTACAACCTTGTACACACTTGTACAACCTTGTACACACTTGTACAGCCTTGTACACAATTGTACAACCTTGTACACAGTTGTACAGCCTTGTACACAATTGTACAACCTTGTACATACTTGTACAACCTTGTACACCCTTGTACAAACTTTTACACATCGTACACACTTGTACACCCTTGTACAAACTTGTACATCCTTGTACACACTTGTACAACCTTGTACACACTTGTACAACCTTGTACACACTTGTACAGCCTTGTACACAATTGTACAACCTTGTACACAGTTGTACAGCCTTGTACACAATTGTACAACCTTGTACACACTTGTACAACCTTGTACACACTTGTACAGCCTTGTACACACTTGAACAGCCTTGTACAAAATGGTACAGCCTTGTACACAATTGTACAACCTTGTACACACTTGTACAACCTTGTACACCCTTGTACAAACTTTTACACATCGTACACACTTGTACACCCTTGTACAAACTTGTACATCCTTGTACACACTTGTACAACCTTGTACACACTTGTACAACCTTGTACACACTTGTACAGCCTTGTACACAATTGTACAACCTTGTACACAGTTGTACAGCCTTG
The DNA here is from genome assembly GCF_028750875.1 of Macrosteles quadrilineatus. Taxonomy (NCBI): domain Eukaryota; kingdom Metazoa; phylum Arthropoda; class Insecta; order Hemiptera; family Cicadellidae; genus Macrosteles; species Macrosteles quadrilineatus. The sequence goes on along the minus strand of NW_026542795.1, from coordinate 135,739 downwards.
TACACAATTGTACAACCTTGTACACACTTGTACAACCTTGTACACCCTTGTACACACTTTTACTTATCGTACACACTTGTACACCCTTGTACAAACTTGTACATCCTTGTACACACATGTACAACCTTGTACAAACTTGTACAAACTTGTACATCCTTGTACACGATTTTACACCCTTGTACACACTTGTACAACCTTGTAAAAACTTGTACAACCTTGTACACACTTGTACAACCTTGTACACACTTGTACAACCTTGTACACAATTGTACAGCCTTGTACACAATTGTACAACCTTGTACACACTTGTACAGCCTTGTACACACTTGTACAGCCTTGTACAAAATTGTACAGCCTTGTACACAATTGTACAACCTTGTACACACTTGTACAACCTTGTACACCCTTGTACAAACTTTTACACATCGTACACACTTGTACACCCTTGTACAAACTTGTACATCCTTGTACACACTTGTACAACCTTGTACACACTTGTACAACCTTGTACACACTTGTACAGCCTTGTACACAATTGTACAACCTTGTACACAGTTGTACAGCCTTGTACACAATTGTACAACCTTGTACACACTTGTACAACCTTGTACACCCTTGTACACACTTTTACTTATCGTAAACACTTGTACACCCTTGTACAAACTTGTACATCCTTGTACACACTTGTACAACCTTGTACAAACTTGTACAAACTTGTACATCCTTGTACACGATTTTACACCCTTGTACACACTTGTACAACCTTGTAAAAACTTGTACAACCTTGTACACACTTGTACACCCTTGTACACACTTGTACAACCTTGTACACACTTGTACAACCTTGTACACACTTGTACAACCTTGTACACACTTGTACAACCTTGTACACACTTGTACAACCTTGTACACACTTGTACAACCTTGTACACCCTTGTACACACTTTTACTTATCGTACACACTTGTACACCCTTGTACAAACTTGTACATCCTTGTACACACTTGTACAACCTTGTAAAACTTGTACACCCTTGTACAAACTTGTACACCCCTGTACACACTTGTACACATTTGTACACACTTGTACACCCTTGTACACACTTGTACAACCTTGTACAAACTTATACAATCTTGTACACACTTGTACAACCCAGTACACACTTGTACAATCTTGTACAATCTTGTACATCCTTGTACACGATTGTACACCCTTGTACACACTTGTACAACCTTGTACACACTTGTACAACCTTGTACACAATTGTACAACCTTGTACACACTTGTACAACCTTGTACACACTTGCACAACTTTGTACACAATTGTACAGCCTTGTACACACTTGTACAACCTTGTACACACTTGTACAGCCTTGTACACAATTGTACAACCTTGTACACACTTGTACAACCTTGTACACACTTGTACAACCTTGTACACAATTGTACAGCCTTGTACACACTTGTACAACCTTGTACACACTTGTACAACCTTGTTAAAACTTGTACACCCTTGTACACACTTGTACAACCTTGTACAACCTTGTACACACTTGTACAGCCTTGTACACAATTGTACAACCTTGTACACACTTGTACAACCTTGTACACAATTGTGAAACCTCGTACACACTTGTACAACCTTGTACACACTTGAACAACCTTGTACACACTTGTAAAACCTTGTACACACTTGTACAACCTTGTACACACTTGTACAACCTTTTACACACTTGTACAGCCTTGTACACAATTGTACAACCTTGTACACACTTGTAAACCCTTGTACACAATTGTACAACCTTGTACACACTTGTACAACCTTGTACACACTTGTACAACCTTGTACACAATTGTAGAGCCCTGTACACACTTGTACAACCTTGTACACACTTGTACAGCCTTGTACAAAATTGTACAACCTTGTACACACTTGTACAGCCTTGTACACAATTGTACAACCTTGTACACACTTGTACAAACTTGTACACCCTTGTACAAACATTTACACTTCGTACACACTTGTACAGCCCTTGTACAAACTTGTACATCCTTGTACACACTTGTACAACCTTGTACACACTTGTACATCCTTGTACACAATAGTACACCCTTGTACACACTTGTACAACCTTGTACACACTTGTACAACCTCGAACACACTTGTACAGCCTTGTACACAATTGTACAACCTTGTACACACTTGTACAACCTTGTACACACTTGTACAACCTTGTACACAATTGTACAGCCTTGTACACACTTGTACAACCTTGTACACACTTGTACAGCCTTGTACACAATTGTACAACCTTGTACACACTTGTACAACCTTGTACACACTTGTACAACCTTGTACACAATTGTACAGCCTTGTACACACTTGTACAACCTTGTACACACTTGTACAACCTTGTAAAAACTTGTACACAATGTACACACTTGTACAACCTTGTACAACCTTGTACACACTTGTACAGCCTTGTACAACCTTGTACAACCTTGTTTACACTTGTACAGCCTTGTAAAAACTTGTACACCCTTGTACACACATGTACAACCTTGTACACAACTTGTACAACCTTGTACACACTTGTACAACCTTGTAAAACTTGTACACATTTGTACACACTTGTACACCCTTGTACACACTTGTACAACCTTGTACAAACTTATACAATCTTGTACACACTTGTACAACCCAGTACACACTTGTACAATCTTGTACAAACTTGTACTCCCTTGTACAAACTTGTACATCCTTGTACACACTTGTACAACCTTGTACAAACTTGTACAAACTTGTACAAACTTGTACATCCTTGTACACTATTGTACACCCTTGTACACACTTGTACAACCTTGTACACACTTGTACAACCTGACACACAATTGTACAACCTTGTACACACTTGTACAACCTTGTACACACTTGTACAACCTTGTACACACTTCTACAACCTTGTACACACTTGTACAACCTTGTACACACTTGTACAACCTTGTACACACTTGTACAGCCTTGTACACAATTGTACAACCTTGTACACACTTGTACAACCTTGTACACACTTGTACAACCTTGTACACAATTGTACAGCCTTGTACACAATTGTACAACCTTGTACACACTTGTACAGCCTTGTACACACTTGTACAGCCTTGTACAAAATTGTACAGCCTTGTACACAATTGTACAATCTTGTACACACTTGTACAACCTTGTACACCCTTGTACAAACTTGTACATCCTTGTACACGATTGTACACACTTGTACAAACTTGTACATCCTTGTACACACTTGTACAACCTGATACACAATTGTACAACCTTGTACACACTTGTACAACCTTGTACACACTTGTACAACCTTGTACACACTTGTACAACCTTGTACACACTTGTACAACCTTGTACGCACTTGTACAACCTTGTACGCACTTGTACAACCTTGTACACACTTGTACAGCCTTCTACACAATTGTACAACCTTGTACACACTTGTACAACCTTGTACACACTTGTACAACCTTGTACACAATTGTACAGCCTTGTACACACTTGTACAACCTTGTACACACTTGTACAGCCTTGTACAAAATTGTACAACCTTGTACACACTTGTACAGCCTTGTACACAATTGTACAACCTTGTACACACTTGTACAACCTTGTACACCCTTGTACAAACTTTTACACATCGTACACACTTGTACACCCTTGTACAAACTTGTACATCCTTGTACACACTTGTACAACCTTGTACACACTTGTACAATCTTGTACACACTTGTACAGCCTTGTACACAATTGTACAACTTTGTACACACTTGTACAGCCTTGTACACAATTGTACAACCTTGTACAAACTTGTACAACCTTGTACACCCTTGTACACACTTTTACTTATCGTACACACTTGTACACCCTTGTACAAACTTGTACATCCTTGTACACACTTGTACAACCTTGTACAAACTTGTACAAACTTGTACATCCTTGTACACGATTTTACCGCCTTGTACACACTTGTACAACCTTGTAAAAACTTGTACAACCTTGTACACACTTGTACACCCTTGTACACACTTGTACAAGCTTGTACACACTTGTACAACCTTGTACACACTTGTACACCCTTGTACACACATGTACAACCTTGTACACAACTTGTATAACCTTGTACACACTTGTACAACCTTGTAAAACTTGTACACCCTTGTACAAACTTGTACACCCCTGTACACACTTGTACACATTTGTACACACTTGTACACCCTTGTACACACTTGTACAACCTTGTACAAACTTATACAATCTTGTACACACTTGTACAACCCAGTACACAACTTGTACAACCTTGTACACACTTGTACAACCTTGTAAAACTTGTACACAGTTGTACAAACTTGTACACCCCTGTACACACTTGTACACATTTGTACACACTTGTACACCCTTGTACACACTTGTACAACCTTGTACAAACTTATACAATCTTGTACACACTTGTACAACCCAGTACACAATTTTACAATCTTGTACAAACTTGTACATCCTTGTACACGATTGTACACCCTTGTACACACTTGTACAACATTGTACACACTTGTACAACCTTGTACACAATTGTACAACCTTGTACACACTTGTACAACCTTGTACACACTTGCACAACTTTGTACACACTTGTACAGTCTTGTACACAATTGTACAACCTTGTACACACTTGTACAACCTTGTACACACTTGTACAACCTTGTACACAATTGTACAGCCTTGTACACACTTTTACAACCTTGTACACACTTGTACAGCCTTGTACACAATTGTACAACCTTGTACACACTTGTACAACCTTGTACACACTTGTACAACCTTGTACACAATTGTACAGCCTTGTACACACTTGTACAACCTTGTACACACTTGTACAACCTTGTTAAAACTTGTACACCCTTGTACACACTTGTACAACCTTGTACAAACTTGTACACACTTGTACAGCCTTGTACACAATTGTACAACCTTGTACACACTTGTACAACCATGTACACAATTGTACAACCTCGTACACACTTGAACAACCTTGTACACACTTGTACAACCTTGTACACACTTGTACAACCTTGTACACACTTGTACAACCTTGTACACACTTGTACAACCTTTTACACACTTGTACAGCCTTGTACACAATTGTACAACCTTGTACACACTTGTACAGCCTTGTACACAATTGTACAACCTTGTACACACTTGTACTACCTTGTACACACTTGTACAACCTTGTACACAATTGTAGAGCCTTGTACACACTTGTACAACCTTGTACACACTTGTACAGCCTTGTACAAAATTGTACAACCTTGTACACACTTGTACAGCCTTGTACACAATTGTACAACCTTGTACACACTTGTACAAACTTGTACACCCTTGTACAAACTTTTACACTTCGTACACACTTGTACAGCTCTTGTACAAACTTGTACATCCTTGTACACACTTGTACAACCTTGTACACACTTGTACATCCTTGTACACAATTGTACACCCTTGTACACACTTGTACAACCTTGTACACACTTGTACAACCTTGAACACACTTGTACAGCCTTGTACACAATTGTACAACCTTGTACACACTTGTACAACCTTGTACACACTTGTACAACCTTGTACACACTTGTACAACCTTGTACACAATTGTACAGCCTTGTACACACTTGTACAGCCTTGTACACAATTGTACAACCTTGTACACACTTGTACAACCTTGTACACACTTGTACAACCTTGTACACAATTGTACAGCCTTGTACACACTTGTACAACCTTGTACACACTTGTACAACCTTGTAAAAACTTGTACACAATGTACACACTTGTACAACCTTGTACAACCTTGTACACACTTGTACAGCCTTGTACAACCTTGTACAACCTTGTACACACTTGTACAGCCTTGTAAAAACTTGTACACCCTTGTACACACATGTACAACCTTGTACACAACTTGTACAACCTTGTACACACTTGTACAACCTTGTAAAACTTGTACACATTTGTACACGATTGTACACCCTTGTACACACTTGTACAACCTTGTACAAACTTATACAATCTTGTACACACTTGTACAACCCAGTACACACTTGTACAATCTTGTACAAACTTGTACTCCCTTGTACAAACTTGTACATCCTTGTACACACTTGTACAACCTTGTACAAACTTGTACATCCTTGTACACACTTGTACAACCTTGTACAAACTTGTACAAACTTGTACAAACTTGTACATCCTTGTACACGATTGTACACCCTTGTACACACTTGTACAACCTTGTACACACTTGTACAACCTTGTACACACTTGTACAACCTGACACACAATTGTACAACCTTGTACACACTTGTACAACCTTGTACACACTTGTACAACCTTGTACACACTTGTACAACCTTGTACACACTTGTACAACCTTGTACACACTTGTACAACCTTGTACACACTTGTACAGCCTTGTACACAATTGTACAACCTTGTACACACTTGTACAACCTTGTACACACTTGTACAACCTTGTACACAATTGTACAGCCTTGTACACAATTGTACAACATTGTACACACTTGTACAGCCTTGTACAAAATTGTACAGCCTTGTACACAATTGTACAACCTTGTACACACTTGTACAACCTTGTACACCCTTGTACAAACTTTTACACATCGTACACACTTGTACACCCTTGTACAAACTTGTACATCCTTGTACACACTTGTACAACCTTGTACAAACTTATACAATCTTGTACACACTTGTACAACCCAGTACACACTTGTACAATCTTGTACAAACTTGTACTCCCTTGTACAAACTTGTACATCCTTGTACACACTTGTACAACCTTGTACAAACTTGTACATCCTTGTACACACTTGTACAACCTTGTACAAACTTGTACAAACTTGTACAAACTTGTACATCCTTGTACACGATTGTACACCCTTGTACACACTTGTACAACCTTGTACACACTTGTACAACCTTGTACACACTTGTACAACCTGACACACAATTGTACAACCTTGTACACACTTGTACAACCTTGTACACACTTGTACAACCTTGTACACACTTGTACAACCTTGTACACACTTGTACAACCTTGTACACACTTGTACAACCTTGTACACACTTGTACAGCCTTGTACACAATTGTACAACCTTGTACACACTTGTACAACCTTGTACACACTTGTACAACCTTGTACACAATTGTACAGCCTTGTACACAATTGTACAACATTGTACACACTTGTACAGCCTTGTACAAAATTGTACAGCCTTGTACACAATTGTACAACCTTGTACACACTTGTACAACCTTGTACACCCTTGTACAAACTTTTACACATCGTACACACTTGTACACCCTTGTACAAACTTGTACATCCTTGTACACACTTGTACAACCTTGTACACACTTGTACAACCTTGTACACACTTGTACAGCCTTGTACACAATTGTACAACCTTGTACACAGTTGTACAGCCTTGTACACAATTGTACAACCTTGTACACACTTGTACAACCTTGTACACCCTTGTACAAACTTTTACACATCGTACACACTTGTACACCCTTGTACAAACTTGTACATCCTTGTACACACTTGTACAACCTTGTACACACTTGTACAACCTTGTACACACTTGTACAGCCTTGTACACAATTGTACAACCTTGTACACAGTTGTACAGCCTTGTACACAATTGTACAGCCTTGTACACAATTGTACAACCTTGTACACACTTGTACAGCCTTGTACAAAATTGTACAGCCTTGTACACACTTGTACAACCTTGTACACACTTGTACAGCCTTGTACACACTTGTAAAGCCTTGTACACAATTGTACAGCCTTGTACACAATTGTACAACCTTGTACACACTTGTACAACCTTGTACACCCTTGTACAAACTTTTACACATCGTACACACTTGTACACCCTTGTACAAACTTGTACATCCTTGTAAACACTTGTACAACCTTGTACACACTTGTACAACCTTGTACACACTTGTACAGCCTTGTACACAATTGTACAACCTTGTACACAGTTGTACAGCCTTGTACACAATTGTACAACCTTGTACACATTGGAAACCTTGTACACCCTTGTACACACTTTTACTTATCGTACACACTTGTACACCCTTGTACAAACTTGTACATCCTTGTACACACTTGTACAACCTTGTACAAACTTGTACAAACTTGTACATCCTTGTACACGATTTTACACCCTTGTACACACTTGTACAACCTTGTAAAAACTTGTACAACCTTGTACACACTTGTACAACCTTGTACACACTTGTACAACCTTGTACACACTTGTACAACCTTGTACACACTTGTACAACCTTGTACACACTTGTACAACCTTGTACACACTTGTACAGCCTTGTACACAATTGTACAACCTTGTACACACTTGTACAACCTTGTACACACTTGTACAACCTTGTACACAATTGTACAGCCTTGTACACAATTGTACAACCTTGTACACACTTGTACAGCCTTGTACACACTTGTACAGCCTTGTACAAAATTGTACTGCCTTGTACACAATTGTACAACCTTGTACACACTTGTACAACCTTGTACACCCTTGTACAAACTTTTACACATCGTACACACTTGTACACCCTTGTACAAACTTGTACATCCTTGTACACACTTGTACAACCTTGTACACATTTGTACAACCTTGTACACACTTGTACAGCCTTGTACACAATTGTACAACCTTGTACACAGTTGTACAGCCTTGTACACAATTGTACAACCTTGTACACACTTGTACAACCTTGTACACCCTTGTACACACTTTTACTTATCGTACACACTTGTACACCCTTGTACAAACTTGTACATCCTTGTACACACTTGTACAACCTTGTACAAACTTGTACAAACTTGTACATCCTTGTACACGATTTTACACCCTTGTACACACTTGTACAACCTTGTAAAAACTTGTACAACCTTGTACACACTTGTACACCCTTGTACACACTTGTACAACCTTGTACACACTTGTACAACCTTGTACACACTTGTACAACCTTGTACACACTTGTACAACCTTGTACACACTTGTACAACCTTGTACACACTTGTACAACCTTGTACACACTTGTACAACCTTGTACACACTTGTACAACCTTGTACACACTTGTACAACCTTGTACACACTTGTACAACCTTGTACACACTTGTACAACCTTGTACACTCTTGTACAACCTTGTACACACTTGTACAACCTTGTACAACCTTGTACACACTTGTACAACCATGTAAAAACTTGTACAACCTTGTACACACTTGTACACCCTTGTACACACTTGTACAAGCTTGTACACACTTGTACAACCTTGTACACACTTGTACACCCTTGTACACACTTGTACAAGCTTGTACACACTTGTACAACCTTGTACACACTTGTACACCCTTGTACACACTTGTACAACCTTGTACAAACCTGTACACCCTTGTACACACTTGTACATGCTTGTACACACTTGTACAAGCTTGTATACACTTGTACACCTTTGTTCAAACTTGTGCACCCTTGTACACTTTTGTACACCCTTGTACACATTTGTACAACCTTGTACACTCTTGTACAACCTAGTACACACTTGTACAACCTTGTACACACTTGTACAACCTTGTACAACCTTGTACACACTTGTACAACCATGTAAAAACTTGTACAACCTTGTACACACTTGTACACCCTTGTACACACTTGTACAAGCTTGTACACACTTGTACAAGCTTGTACACACTTGTACAACCTTGTACACACTTGTACACCCTTGTACACACTTGTACAAGCTTGTACACACTTGTACAACCTTGTACACACTTGTACAACCTTGTACACACTTGTACAATCTTGTACACACTTGTACAACCCAGTACACACTTGTACAATCTTGTACAAACTTGTACTCCCTTGTACAAACTTGTACATCCTTGTACACACTTGTACAACCTTGTACAAACTTGTACAAACTTGTACAAACTTGTACATACTTGTACACGATTGTACACCCTTGTACACACTTGTACAACCTTGTACACACTTGTACAACCTGACACACAATTGTACAACCTTGTACACACTTGTACAGACTTGTACACACTTGTACAACCTTGGACACACTTGTACAACCTTGTACACACTTGTACAACCTTGTACACACTTGTACAACCTTGTACACACTTGTACAGCCTTGTACACAATTGTACAACCTTGTACACACTTGTACAACCTTGTACACACTTGTACAACCTTGTACACAATTGTACAGCCTTGTACACAATTGTACAACCTTGTACACACTTGTACAGCCTTGTACAAAATTTTACAGCCTTGTACACAATTGTACAACCTTGTACACACTTGTACAACCTTGTACACCCTTGTACAAACTTTTACACATCGTACACACTTGTACACCCTTGTACAAACTTGTACATCCTTGTACACACTTGTACAACCTTGTACACACTTGTACAACCTTGTACACACTTGTACAGCCTTGTACACAATTGTACAACCTTGTACACAGTTGTACAGCCTTGTACACAATTGTACAACCTTGTACATACTTGTACAACCTTGTACACCCTTGTACAAACTTTTACACATCGTACACACTTGTACACCCTTGTACAAACTTGTACATCCTTGTACACACTTGTACAACCTTGTACACACTTGTACAACCTTGTACACACTTGTACAGCCTTGTACTCAATTGTACAACCTTGTACACAGTTGTACAGCCTTGTACACAATTTTACAACCTTGTACACACTTGTACAACCTTGTACACACTTGTACAGCCTTGTACACACTTGAACAGCCTTGTACAAAATGGTACAGCCTTGTACACAATTGTACAACCTTGTACACACTTGTACAACCTTGTACACCCTTGTACAAACTTTTACACATCGTACACACTTGTACACCCTTGTACAAACTTGTACATCCTTGTACACACTTGTACAACCTTGTACACACTTGTACAACCTTGTACACACTTGTACAGCCTTGTACACAATTGTACAACCTTGTACACAGTTGTACAGCCTTGTACACAATTGTACAACCTTGTACACACTTGTACAACCTTGTACACCCTTGTACACACTTTTACTTATCGTACACACTTGTACACCCTTGTACAAACTTGTACATCCTTGTACACACATGTACAACCTTGTACAAACTTGTACAAACTTGTACATCCTTGTACACGATTTTACACCCTTGTACACACTTGTACAACCTTGTAAAAACTTGTACAACCTTGTACACACTTGTACAACCTTGTACACACTTGTACAACCTTGTACACAATTGTACAGCCTTGTACACAATTGTACAACCTTGTACACACTTGTACAGCCTTGTACACACTTGTACAGCCTTGTACAAAATTGTACAGCCTTGTACACAATTGTACAACCTTGTACACACTTGTACAACCTTGTACACCCTTGTACAAACTTTTACACATCGTACACACTTGTACACCCTTGTACAAACTTGTACATCCTTGTACACACTTGTACAACCTTGTACACACTTGTACAACCTTGTACACACTTGTACAGCCTTGTACACAATTGTACAACCTTGTACACAGTTGTACAGCCTTGTACACAATTGTACAGCCTTGTGCACAATTGTAAAACCTTGTACACACTTGTACAGCCTTGTACAAAATTGTACAGCCTTGTACACACTTGTACAACCTTGTACACACTTGTACAGCCTTGTACACACTTGTAAAGCCTTGTACACAATTGTACAGCCTTGTACACAATTGTACAACCTTGTACACACTTGTACAACCTTGTACACCCTTGTACAAACTTTTACACATCGTACACACTTGTACACCCTTGTACAAACTTGTACATCCTTGTAAACACTTGTACAACCTTGTACACACTTGTACAACCTTGTACACACTTGTACAGCCTTGTACACAATTGTACAACCTTGTACACAGTTGTACAGCCTTGTACACAATTGTACAACCTTGTACACATTGGAAACCTTGTACACCCTTGTACACACTTTTACTTATCGTACACACTTGTACACCCTTGTACAAACTTGTACATCCTTGTACACACTTGTACAACCTTGTACAAACTTGTACAAACTTGTACATCCTTGTACACGATTTTACACCCTTGTACACACTTGTACAACCTTGTAAAAACTTGTACAACCTTGTACACACTTGTACAACCTTGTACACACTTGTACAACCTTGTACACACTTGTACAACCTTGTACACACTTGTACAACCTTGTACACACTTGTACAACCTTGTACACACTTGTACAACCTTGTACACACTTGTACAGCCTTGTACACAATTGTACAACCTTGTACACACTTGTACAACCTTGTACACACTTGTACAACCTTGTACACAATTGTACAGCCTTGTACACAATTGTACAACCTTGTACACACTTGTACAGCCTTGTACACACTTGTACAGCCTTGTACAAAATTGTACTGCCTTGTACACAATTGTACAACCTTGTACACACTTGTACAACCTTGTACACCCTTGTACAAACTTTTACACATCGTACACACTTGTACACCCTTGTACAAACTTGTACATCCTTGTACACACTTGTACAACCTTGTACACATTTGTACAACCTTGTACACACTTGTACAGCCTTGTACACAATTGTACAACCTTGTACACAGTTGTACAGCCTTGTACACAATTGTACAACCTTGTACACACTTGTACAACCTTGTACACCCTTGTACACACTTTTACTTATCGTACACACTTGTACACCCTTGTACAAACTTGTACATCCTTGTACACACTTGTACAACCTTGTACAAACTTGTACAAACTTGTACATCCTTGTACACGATTTTACACCCTTGTACACACTTGTACAACCTTGTAAAAACTTGTACAACCTTGTACACACTTGTACACCCTTGTACACACTTGTACAACCTTGTACACACTTGTACAACCTTGTACACACTTGTACAACCTTGTACACACTTGTACAACCTTGTACACACTTGTACAACCTTGTACACACTTGTACAACCTTGTACACACTTGTACAACCTTGTACACACTTGTACAACCTTGTACACACTTGTACAACCTTGTACACACTTGTACAACCTTGTACACACTTGTACAACCTTGTACACTCTTGTACAACCTTGTACACACTTGTACAACCTTGTACAACCTTGTACACACTTGTACAACCATGTAAAAACTTGTACAACCTTGTACACACTTGTACACCCTTGTACACACTTGTACAAGCTTGTACACACTTGTACAACCTTGTACACACTTGTACACCCTTGTACACACTTGTACAAGCTTGTACACACTTGTACAACCTTGTACACACTTGTACACCCTTGTACACACTTGTACAACCTTGTACAAACCTGTACACCCTTGTACACACTTGTACATGCTAGTACACACTTGTACAAGCTTGTATACACTTGTACACCTTTGTTCAAACTTGTGCACCCTTGTACACTTTTGTACACCCTTGTACACATTTGTACAACCTTGTACACTCTTGTACAACCTAGTACACACTTGTACAACCTTGTACACACTTGTACAACCTTGTACAACCTTGTACACACTTGTACAACCATGTAAAAACTTGTACAACCTTGTACACACTTGTACACCCTTGTACACACTTGTACAAGCTTGTACACACTTGTACAAGCTTGTACACACTTGTACAACCTTGTACACACTTGTACACCCTTGTACACACTTGTACAAGCTTGTACACACTTGTACAACCTTGTACACACTTGTACAACCTTGTACACACTTGTACAATCTTGTACACACTTGTACAACCCAGTACACACTTGTACAATCTTGTACAAACTTGTACTCCCTTGTACAAACTTGTACATCCTTGTACACACTTGTACAACCTTGTACAAACTTGTACAAACTTGTACAAACTTGTACATACTTGTACACGATTGTACACCCTTGTACACACTTGTACAACCTTGTACACACTTGTACAACCTGACACACAATTGTACAACCTTGTACACACTTGTACAGACTTGTACACACTTGTACAACCTTGGACACACTTGTACAACCTTGTACACACTTGTACAACCTTGTACACACTTGTACAACCTTGTACACACTTGTACAGCCTTGTACACAATTGTACAACCTTGTACACACTTGTACAACCTTGTACACACTTGTACAACCTTGTACACAATTGTACAGCCTTGTACACAATTGTACAACCTTGTACACACTTGTACAGCCTTGTACAAAATTTTACAGCCTTGTACACAATTGTACAACCTTGTACACACTTGTACAACCTTGTACACCCTTGTACAAACTTTTACACATCGTACACACTTGTACACCCTTGTACAAACTTGTACATCCTTGTACACACTTGTACAACCTTGTACACACTTGTACAACCTTGTACACACTTGTACAGCCTTGTACACAATTGTACAACCTTGTACACAGTTGTACAGCCTTGTACACAATTGTACAACCTTGTACATACTTGTACAACCTTGTACACCCTTGTACAAACTTTTACACATCGTACACACTTGTACACCCTTGTACAAACTTGTACATCCTTGTACACACTTGTACAACCTTGTACACACTTGTACAACCTTGTACACACTTGTACAGCCTTGTACACAATTGTACAACCTTGTACACAGTTGTACAGCCTTGTACACAATTTTACAACCTTGTACACACTTGTACAACCTTGTACACACTTGTACAGCCTTGTACACACTTGAACAGCCTTGTACAAAATGGTACAGCCTTGTACACAATTGTACAACCTTGTACACACTTGTACAACCTTGTACACCCTTGTACAAACTTTTACACATCGTACACACTTGTACACCCTTGTACAAACTTGTACATCCTTGTACACACTTGTACAACCTTGTACACACTTGTACAACCTTGTACACACTTGTACAGCCTTGTACACAATTGTACAACCTTGTACACAGTTGTACAGCCTTGTACACAATTGTACAACCTTGTACACACTTGTACAACCTTGTACACCCTTGTACACACTTTTACTTATCGTACACACTTGTACACCCTTGTACAAACTTGTACATCCTTGTACACACATGTACAACCTTGTACAAACTTGTACAAACTTGTACATCCTTGTACACGATTTTACACCCTTGTACACACTTGTACAACCTTGAAAAACTTGTACAACCTTGTACACACTTGTACAACCTTGTACACACTTGTACAACCTTGTACACAATTGTACAGCCTTGTACACAATTGTACAACCTTGTACACACTTGTACAGCCTTGTACACACTTGTACAGCCTTGTACAAAATTGTACAGCCTTGTACACAATTGTACAACCTTGTACACACTTGTACAACCTTGTACACCCTTGTACAAACTTTTACACATCGTACACACTTGTACACCCTTGTACAAACTTGTACATCCTTGTACACACTTGTACAACCTTGTACACACTTGTACAACCTTGTACACACTTGTACAGCCTTGTACACAATTGTACAACCTTGTACACAGTTGTACAGCCTTGTACACAATTGTACAACCTTGTACACACTTGTACAACCTTGTACACCCTTGTACACACTTTTACTTATCGTAAACACTTGTACACCCTTGTACAAACTTGTACATCCTTGTACACACTTGTACAACCTTGTACAAACTTGTACAAACTTGTACATCCTTGTACACGATTTTACACCCTTGTACACACTTGTACAACCTTGTAAAAACTTGTACAACCTTGTACACACTTGTACACCCTTGTACACACTTGTACAACCTTGTACACACTTGTACAACCTTGTACTTACTTGTACAACCTTGTACACACTTGTACAACCTTGTACACACTTGTACAACCTTGTACACACTTGTACAACCTTGTACACCCTTGTACACACTTTTACTTATCGTACACACTTGTACACCCTTGTACAAACTTGTACATCCTTGTACACACTTGTACAACCTTGTACAAACTTGTACAAACTTGTACATCCTTGTACACGATTTTACACCCTTGTACACACTTGTACAACCTTGTAAAAACTTGTACAACCTTGTACACACTTGTACACCCTTGTACACACTTGTACAACCTTGTACACACTTGTACAACCTTGTACACACTTGTACAACCTTGTACACACCTGTACAACCTTGTACACACTTGTACAACCTTGTACACACTTGTACAACCTTGTACACACTTGTACAACCTTGTACACACTTGTACAACCTTGTACACACTTGTACAACCTTGTACACACTTGTACAACCTTGTACACACTTGTACAACCTTGTACACACTTGTACAACCTTGTACACACTTGTACAACCTTGTACACTCTTGTACAACCTTGTACACACTTGTACAACCTTGTACAACCTTGTACACACTTGTACAACCATGTAAAAACTTGTACAACCTTGTACACACTTGTACACCCTTGTACACACTTGTACAAGCTTGTACACACTTGTACAACCTTGTACACACTTGTACACCCTTGTACACACTTGTACAAGCTTGTACACACTTGTACAACCTTGTACACACTTGTACAACCTTGTACAAACCTGTACACCCTTGTACACACTTGTACATGCTTGTACACACTTGTACATGCTTGTACACACTTGTACAAGCTTGTATACACTTGTACACCTTTGTTCAAACTTGTGCACCCTTGTACACTTTTGTACACCCTTGTACACATTTGTACAACCTTGTACACTCTTGTACAACCTTGTACACACTTGTACAACCTTGTACACACTTGTACAACCTTGTACAACCTTGTACACACTTGTACAACCATGTAAAAACTTGTACAACCTTGTACACACTTGTACACCCTTGTACACACTTGTACAAGCTTGTGCACACTTGTACAACCTTGTACACACTTGTACACCCTTGTACACACTTGTACAAGCTTGTACACACTTGTACAACCTTGTACACACTTGAACAACCTTGTACACACTTGTACAACCTTGTAAAACTTGTACACATTTGTACACACTTGTACTCCCTTGTACACAATTGTACAACCTTGTACAAACTTATATAATCTTGTACACACTTGTACAACCCAGTACACACTTGTACAATCTTGTACAAACTTGTACTCCCTTGTACAAACTTGTACATCCTTGTACACACTTGTACAACCTTGTACAAACTTGTACAAACTTGTACAAACTTGTACATCCTTGTACACGATTGTACACCCTTGTACACACTTGTACAACCTTGTACACACTTGTACAACCTGACACACAATTGTACAACCTTGTACACACTTGTACAGACTTGTACACACTTGTACAACCTTGGACACACTTGTACAACCTTGTACACACTTGTACAACCTTGTACACACTTGTACAACCTTGTACACACTTGTACAGCCTTGTACACAATTGTACAACCTTGTACACACTTGTACAACCTTGTACACACTTGTACAACCTTGTACACAATTGTACAGCCTTGTACACAATTGTACAACCTTGTACACACTTGTACAGCCTTGTACAAAATTGTACAGCCTTGTACACAATTGTACAACCTTGTACACACTTGTACAACGTTGTACACCCTTGTACAAACTTTTACACATCGTATACACTTGTACACCCTTGTACAAACTTGTACATCCTTGTACACACTTGTACAACCTTGTACACACTTGTACAACCTTGTACACACTTGTACAGCCTTGTACACAATTGTACAACCTTGTACACAGTTGTACAGCCTTGTACACAATTGTACAACCTTGTACATACTTGTACAACCTTGTACACCCTTGTACAAACTTTTACACATCGTACACACTTGTACACCCTTGTACAAACTTGTACATCCTTGTACACACTTGTACAACCTTGTACACACTTGTACAACCTTGTACACACTTGTACAGCCTTGTACACAATTGTACAACCTTGTACACAGTTGTACAGCCTTGTACACAATTGTACAACCTTGTACACACTTGTACAACCTTGTACACACTTGTACAGCCTTGTACACACTTGTACAGCCTTGTACAAAATTGTACAGCCTTGTACACAATTGTACAACCTTGTACACACTTGTACAACCTTGTACACCCTTGTACAAACTTTTACACATCGTACACACTTGTACACCCTTGTACAAACTTGTACATCCTTGTACACACTTGTACAACCTTGTACACACTTGTACAACCTTGTACACACTTGTACAGCCTTGTACACAATTGTACAACCTTGTACACAGTTGTACAGCCTTGTACACAATTGTACAACCTTGTACACACTTGTACAACCTTGTACACCCTTGTACACACTTTTACTTATCGTACACACTTGTACACCCTTGTACAAACTTGTACATCCTTGTACACACTTGTACAACCTTGTACAAACTTGTACAAACTTGTACATCCTTGTACACGATTTTACACCCTTGTACACACTTGTACAACCTTGTAAAAACTTGTACAACCTTGTACACACTTGTACAACCTTGTACACACTTGTACAACCTTGTACACACTTGTACAACCTTGTACACACTTGTACAACCTTGTACACACTTGTACAACCTTGTACACACTTGTACAACCTTGTACACACTTGTACAACCTTGTACACACTTGTACAGCCTTGTACACAATTGTACAACCTTGTACACACTTGTACAACCTTGTACACACTTGTACAACCTTGTACACAATTGTACAGCCTTGTACACAATTGTACAACCTTGTACACACTTGTACAGCCTTGTACACACTTGTACAGCCTTGTACAAAATTGTACAGCCTTGTACACAATTGTACAACCTTGTACACACTTGTACAACCTTGTACACCCTTGTACAAACTTTTACACATCGTACACACTTGTACACCCTTGTACAAACTTGTACATCCTTGTACACACTTGTACAACCTTGTACACACTTGTACAACCTTGTACACACTTGTACAGCCTTGTACACAATTGTACAACCTTGTACACAGTTGTACAGCCTTGTACACAATTGTACAACCTTGTACACACTTGTACAACCTTGTACACCCTTGTACACACTTTTACTTATCGTAAACACTTGTACACCCTTGTACAAACTTGTACATTCTTGTACACACTTGTACAACCTTGTACAAACTTGTACAAACTTGTACATCCTTGTACACGATTTTACACCCTTGTACACACTTGTACAACCTTGTAAAAACTTGTACAACCTTGTACACACTTGTACACCCTTGTACACACTTGTACAACCTTGTACACACTTGTACAACCTTGTACACACTTGTACAACCTTGTACACACTTGTACAACCTTGTACACACTTGTACAACCTTGTACACACTTGTACAACCTTGTACACACTTGTACAACCTTGTACACACTTGTACAACCGTGTACACACTTGTAAAACCTTGTACACTCTTGTACAACCTTGTACACACTTGTACAACCTTGTACACACTTGTACAACCTTGTACAACCTTGTACACACTTGTACAACCATGTAAAAACTTGTTCAACCTTGTACACACTTGTACACCCTTGTACACACTTGTACAAGCTTGTACACACTTGTACAACCTTGTACACACTTGTACACCCTTGTACACACTTGTACAAGCTTGTACACACTTGTACAACCTTGTACACACTTGTACACCCTTGTACACACTTGTACAACCTTGTACAAACCTGTACACCCTTGTACACACTTGTACATGCTTGTACACACTTGTACAAGCTTGTATACACTTGTACACCTTTGTTCAAACTTGTGCACCCTTGTACACTTTTGTACACCCTTGTACACATTTGTACAACCTTGTACAAACTTGTACACACTTGTACAAACTTGTACACACTTGTACAACCTTGTACAAACTTGTACAACCTTGTACACACTTTTACAAGCTTGTACACACTTGTACAAGTTGTACACACTTGTACAACCTTGTACACACTTGTACAACCTTGTACACACTTGTACAACCTTGTACACATTTGTACAACCTTGTACACAATTGTAAAACCTTGTACACACTTGTACAACCTTTTACAAACTTGTACACACCTGTACAAACTTTTACATCCTTGTACACATTTGTACACTCTTGTACACACTTGTACAACCTTGTACAACCTTGTACAAACCTGTACACCCTTGTACACACTTGTACAAGCTTGTACACGATTGTACACCCTTGTACACACTTGTGCACCCTTGTACAAACTTGTACATCCTTGTACACACTTGTACAACCTTGTACAAACTTGTACAAACTTGTACATCCTTGTACACGATTGTACACCCTTGTACACACTTGTACAACCTTGTACACACTTGTACAACCTGATACACAATTGTACAACCTTGTACACACTTGTACAACCTTGTACACACTTGTACAACCTTGTACACACTTGTACAACCTTGTACACACTTGTACAACCTTGTACACACTTGTACAACCTTGTACACACTTGTACAGCCTTGTACACAATTGTACAACCTTGTACACACTTGTACAACCTTGTACACACTTGTACAACCTTGTACACAATTGTAAAGCCTTGTACACACTTGTACAACCTTGTACACACTTGTACAGCCTTGTACAAAATTGTACAACCTTGTACACACTTGTACAGCCTTGTACACAATTGTACAACCTTGTACACACTTGTACAACCTTGTACACCCTTGTACAAACTTTTACACATCGTACACACTTGTACACACTTGTACAAACTTGTACATCCTTGTACACACTTGTACAACCTTGTACACACTTGTACAATCTTGTACACACTTGTACAGCCTTGTACACAATTGTACAACCTTGTACACACTTGTACAGCCTTGTACACAATTGTACAACCTTGTACACACTTGTACAACCTTGTACACCCTTGTACACACTTTTACTTATCGTACACATTTGTACAACCTTGTACAAACTTGTACACACTTGTACAAACTTGTACACACTTGTACAACCTTGTACAAACTTGTACAACCTTGTACACACTTGTACAAGCTTGTACACACTTGTACAAGTTGTACACACTTG
This sequence comes from Macrosteles quadrilineatus, assembly GCF_028750875.1. Lineage (NCBI taxonomy): Eukaryota > Metazoa > Arthropoda > Insecta > Hemiptera > Cicadellidae > Macrosteles > Macrosteles quadrilineatus. Next base: position 114,377 of record NW_026542795.1, on the reverse strand, counting down.
TACAACCTTGTACACACTTGTACAACCTTGTACACACTTGTACAACCTTGTACACAATTGTAAAACCTTGTACACACTTGTACAACCTTGTACAAACTTGTACAAACTTGTACAAACTTTTACATCCTTGTACACATTTGTACACCCTTGTACACACTTGTACAACCTTGTACAACCTCGTACAAACCTGTACACCCTTGTACACACTTGTACAAGCTTGTACACGATTGTACACCCTTGTACACACTTGTGCACCCTTGTACAAACTTGTACATCCTTGTACACACTTGTACAACCTTGTACAAACTTGTACAAACTTGTACAAACTTGTACAAACTTGTACATCCTTGTACACGATTGTACACCCTTGTACACACTTGTAAAACCTTGTACACACTTGTACAACCTGATACACAATTGTACAACCTTGTACACACTTGTACAACCTTGTACACACTTGTACAACCTTGTACACACTTGTACAACCTTGTACACACTTGTACAACCTTGTACACACTTGTACAACCTTGTACACACTTGTACAGCCTTGTACACAATTGTACAACCTTGTACACACTTGTACAACCTTGTACACACTTGTACAACCTTGTACACAATTGTACAGCCTTGTACACACTTGTACAACCTTGTACACACTTGTACAGCCTTGTACACAATTGTACAACCTTGTACACACTTGTACAACCTTGTACACCCTTGTACAAACTTTTACACATCGTACACACTTGTACACCCTTGTACAAACTTGTACAACCTTGTACACAATTGTACAACCTTGTACACAATTGTACAGCCTTGTACACACTTGTACAGACTTGTACACACTTGTACAGCCTTGTACAAAATTGTACAACCTTGTACACACTTGTACAGCCTTGTACACAATTGTACAACCTTGTACACACTTGTACAACCTTGTACACCCTTGTACAAACTTTTACACATCGTACACACTTGTACACCCTTGTACAAACTTGTACATCCTTGTACACACTTGTACAACCTTGTACACACTTGTACAATCTTGTACACACTTGTACAGCCTTGTACACAATTGTACAACCTTGTACACACTTGTACAGCCTTGTACACAATTGTACAACCTTGTACACACTTGTACAACCTTGTACACCTTTGTACACACTTTTACTTATCGTACACATTTGTACAACCTTGTACAAACTTGTACACACTTGTACAACCTTGTACAAACTTGTACAACCTTGTACACACTTGTACAAGCTTGTACACACTTGTACAAGTTGTACACACTTGTACAACCTTGTACACACTTGTACAACCTTGTACACACTTGTACAACCTTGTACACAATTGTAAAACCTTGTACACACTTGTACAACCTTGTACAAACTTGTACACACTTGTACAAACTTTTACATCCTTGTACACATTTGTACACCCTTGTACACACTTGTACAACCTTGTTCAACCTTGTACAAACCTGTACACCCTTGTACACACTTGTACAAGCTTGTACACGATTGTACAGCCTTGTACACACTTGTGCACCCTTGTACAAACTTGTACATCCTTGTACACACTTGTACAACCTTGTACAAACTTGTACAAACTTGTACAAACTTGTACAAACTTGTACAAACTTGTACAAACTTGTACATCCTTGTACACGATTGTACACCCTTGTACACACTTGTACAACCTTGTACACACTTGTACAACCTGATACACAATTGTACAACCTTGTACACACTTGTACAACCTTGTACACACTTGTACAACCTTGTACACACTTGTACAACCTTGTACACACTTGTACAGCCTTGTACACAATTGTACAACCTTGTACACACTTGTACAACCTTGTACACACTTGTACAACCTTGTACACAATTGTACAGCCTTGTACACACTTGTACAACCTTGTACACACTTGTAGAGCCTTGTACAAAATTGTACAACCTTGTACACACTTGTACAGCCTTGTACACAATTGTACAACCTTGTACACACTTGTACAACCTTGTACACCCTTGTACAAACTTTTACACATCGTACACACTTGTACACCCTTGTACAAACTTGTACATCCTTGTACAAACTTGTACAACCTTGTACACACTTGTACAATCTTGTACACACTTGTACAGCCTTGTACACACTTGTACAACCTTGTACACCCTTGTACAAACTTTTACACATCGTACACACTTGTACACCCTTGTACAAACTTGTACATCCTTGTACACACTTGTACAACCTTGTACACACTTGTACAATCTTGTACACACTTGTACAGCCTTGTACACAATTGTACAACCTTGTACACACTTGTACAGCCTTGTACACAATTGTACAACCTTGTACACACTTGTACAACCTTGTACACCCTTGTACACACTTTTACTTATCGTACACACTTGTACACCCTTGTACAAACTTGTACATCCTTGTACACACTTGTACAACCTTGTACAAACTTGTACAAACTTTTACATCCTTGTACACGATTTTACACCCTTGTACACACTTGTACAACCTTGTAAAAACTTGTACAACCTTGTACACACTTGTACACCCTTGTACACACTTGTACAAGCTTGTACACACTTGTACAACCTTGTACACACTTGTACACCCTTGTACACACATGTATAACCTTGTACACAACTTGTACAACCTTGTACACACTTGTACAACCATGTAAAACTTGTACACCCTTGTACAAACTTGTACACCCCTGTACACACTTGTACACATTTGTACACACTTGTACACCCTTATACACACTTGTACAACCTTGTAAAACTTGTACACCCTTGTACAAACTTTTACACCCCTGTACACACTTGTACACATTTGTACACACTTGTACACCCTTGTACACACTTGTACAACCTTGTACAAACTTATACAATCTTGTACACACTTGTACAACCCAGTACACACTTGTACAATCTTGTACAAACTTGTACATCCTTGTACACGATTGTACACCCTTGTACACACTTGTACAACCTTGTACACACTTGTACAACCTTGTACACAATTGTACAACCTTGTACACACTTGTACAACCTTGTACACACTTGCACAACTTTGTACACACTTGTACAGTCTTGTACACAATTGTACAACCTTGTACACACTTGTACAACCTTGTACACACTTGTACAACCTTGTACACAATTGCACAGCCTTGTACACACTTGTACAACCTTGTACACACTTGTACAGCCTTGTACACAATTGTACAACCTTGTACACACTTGTACAACCTTGTACACACTTGTACAACCTTGTACACAATTGTACAGCCTTGTACACACTTGTACAACCTTGTACACACTTGTACAACCTTGTAAAAACTTGTACACCCTTGTACACACTTGTACAACCTTGTACAACCTTGTACACACTTGTACAGCCTTGTACACAATTGTACAACCTTGTACACACTTGTACAACCTTGTACACAATTGTACAACCTCGTACACACTTGTACAACTTTGTACACACTTGTACAACCTTGTACACACTTGTACAACCTTGTACACACTTGTACAACCTTGTACACACTTGTACAACCTTGTACACACTTGTACAACCTTTTACACACTTGTACAGCCTTGTACACAATTGTACAACCTTGTACACACTTGTACAGCCTTGTACACAATTGTACAACCTTGTACACACTTGTACAACCTTGTACACTCTTGTACACACTTTTGCTTATCGTACACACTTGTACACCCTTGTAAAAACTTGTACATCCTTGTACACACTTGTACAACCTTGTACAAACTTGTACAAACTTGTACATCCTTGTACACGATTTTACACCCTTGTACACACTTGTAAAACCTTGTAAAAACTTGTACAACCTTGTACACACTTGTACACCCTTGTACACACTTGTACAAGCTTGTACACACTTGTACAAGCTTGTACACACTTGTACAACCTTGTACACACTTGTACAACCTTGTACACACTTGTACAACCTTGTACACACTTGTACAACCTTGTACACACTTGTACAACCTTGTACACACTTGTACAACCTTGTACACACTTGTACAACCTTGTACACACTTGTACAACCTTGTACACAATTGTACAACCTTGTACACACTTGTAAAACCTTGTACACACTTGTACAACCTTGTACACACTTGTACAACCTTGTACACAATTGTACAACCTTGTACACACTTGTACAACCTTGTACACACTTGTACAACCTTGAACACACTTGTACAGCCTTGTACACAATTGTACAACCTTGTACACACTTGTACAACCTTGTACACACTTGTACAACCTTGTACACAATTGTACAGCCTTGTACACACTTGTACAACCTTGTACACACTTGTACAGCCTTGTACACAATTGTACAACCTTTTACACACTTGTACAACCTTGTACACACTTGTACAACCTTGTACACAATTGTACAGCCTTGTACACACTTGTACAACCTTGTACACACTTGTACATCCTCGTAAAAACTTGTACACCCTTGTACACACTTGTACAACCTTGTACAACCTTGTACACACTTGTACAGCCTTGTACAACCTTGTACACACTTGTAGAGCCTTGTAAAAACTTGTACACCCTTGTACACACATGTACAACCTTGTACACACCTTGTACAACCTTGTACACACTTGTACAACCTTGTAAAACTTGTACACATTTGTACACACTTGTACACCCTTGTACACACTTGTACAACCTTGTACAAACTTATACAATCTTGTACACACTTGTACAACCCAGTACACACTTGTACAATCTTGTACAAACTTGTACTCCCTTGTACAAACTTGTACATCCTGGTACACACTTGTACAACCTTGTACAAACTTGTACAAACTTGTACAAACTTGTACAAACTTGTACGAACTTGTACATCCTTGTACACGATTGTACACCCTTGTACACACTTGTACAACCTTGTACACACTTGTACAACCTGACACACAATTGTACAACCTTGTACACACTTGTACAACCTTGTACACACTTGTACAACCTTGTACACACTTGTACAACCTTGTACACAATTGTACAGCCTTGTACACACTTGTACAACCTTGTACACACTTGTACAGCCTTGTACAAAATTGTACAACCTTGTACACACTTGTACAGCCTTGTACACAATTGTACAACCTTGTACACACTTGTACAACCTTGTACACCCTTGTACAAACTTTTACACATCGTACACACTTGTACACCCTTGTACAAACTTGTACATCTTTGTACACACTTGTACAACCTTGTACACACTTGTACAACCTTGTACACACTTGTACAGCCTTGTACACAATTGTACAACCTTGTACACAGTTGTACAGCCTTGTACACAATTGTACAAATTTGTACACACTTGTACAACCTTGTACACCCTTGTACACACTTTTACTTATCGTACACACTTGTACACCCTTGTACAAACTTGTTCATCCTTGTACACACTTGTACAACCTTGTACAAACTTGTACAAACTTTTACAAACTTGTACAAACTTGTACATCCTTGTACACACTTGTACAACCTTGTACAAACTTGTACAAACTTGTACATCCTTGTACACGATTTTACACCCTTGTACACACTTGTACAACCTTGTAAAAACTTGTACAACCTTGTACACACGTGTACACCCTTGTACACACTTGTACAACCTTGTACACACTTGTACAACCTTGTACACACTTGTACAACCTTGTACACACTTGTACAACCTTGTACACACTTGTACAACCTTGTACACACTTGTACAACCTTGTACACACTTGTACAACCTTGTACACACTTGTACAACCTTGTACACACTTGTACAACCTTGTACACACTTGTACAACCTTGTACACACTTGTACAACCTTGTACACACTTGTACAACCTTGTACACACTTGTACAACCTTGTACACACTTGTACAACCTTGTACACACTTGTACAACCTTGTACACACTTGTACAACCTTGTACACACTTGTACACACTTGTACAACCTTGTACACACTTGTACAACCTTGTACACACTTGTACAACCTTGTACACACTTGTACAACCTTGTACACACTTGTACAACCTTGTACACACTTGTACAACCATGTAAAAACTTGTACAACCTTGTACACACTTGTACACCCTTGTACACACTTGTACAAGCTTGTACACACTTGTACAACCTTGTACACACTTGTACACCCTTGTACACACTTGTACAACCTTTTACAAACTTGTACAACCTTGTACACACTTGTACAACCTTGTACACACTTGTACAACCTTGTACAAACTTGTACAAACTTGTACACACTTGTACACCCTTGTACACACTTGTAAAAGCTTGTACACACTTGTACAACCTTGTACACACTTGTACAACCTTGTACACACTTGTACAACCTTGTACACACTTGTACAACCTTGTACACACTTGTACAACCTTGTACACACTTGTACAAACTTGTACACACTTGTACACCCTTGTACACACTTGTAAAAGCTTGTACACACTTGTACAACCTTGTACACACTTGTACAACCTTGTACACAATTGTATAACCTTGTACACACTTGTACAACCTTGTACAAACTTGTACAAACTTGTACACACTTGTACAAACTTGTACACACTTGTACACCCTTGTACACACTTGTACAACCTTGTACACACTTGTACAACCTTGTACACACTTGTACAACCTTGTACACACTTGTACAACCTTGTACACACTTGTACAACCTTGTACACACTTGTACAACCTTGTACACACTTGTACAACCTTGTACACACTTGTACAACCTTGTACACACTTGTACACACTTGTACAACCTTGTACACACTTGTACAACCTTGTACACACTTGTACAACCTTGTACACACTTGTACAACCTTGTACACACTTGTACAACCATGTAAAAACTTGTACAACCTTGTACACACTTGTACACCCTTGTACACACTTGTACAAGCTTGTACACACTTGTACAACCTTGTACACACTTGTACACCCTTGTACACACTTGTACAACCTTTTACAAACTTGTACACAATTGTACAAACTTGTACATTATTGTACATACTTGTACACCCTTGTACACACTTGTACAACCTTGTACAAACCTGTACACCCTTGTACACACTTGTACAACCTTGTACAAACCTGTACACCCTTGTACACACTTGTACAAGCTTGTACACACTTGTACAAGCTTGTACACACTTGTACACCCTTGTTCAAACTTGTGCACCCTTGTACACCTTTGTACACCCTTGTACACATTTGTACAACCTTGTACAAACTTGTACACACTTGTACAAACTTGTACACACTTGTACAACCTTGTACAAACTTGTACAACCTTGTACACACTTGTACAACCTTGTACACACTTGTACAAGCTTGTACACACTTGTACAAGTTGTACACACTTGTACAAGTTGTACACACTTGTACAAGGTTGTACACACTTGTACAACCTTGTACACACTTTTACAACCTTGTACACACTTGTACAACCTTGTACAAACTTGTACAAACTTGTACAACCTTTTCATCCTTGTACACATTTGTACACCCTTGTACACACTTGTACAACCTTGTACAAACCTATACACCCTTGTACACACTTGTACAAGCTTGTACACGATTGTACACCCTTGTACACACTTGTGCACCCTTGTACACACTTGTACACCCTTGTACACACTTGTACAACCTTGTACAAACTTGTACACACTTGTACAACATTGTACAAACCTGTACACCCTTGTACACACTTGTACAACCTTGTACACACTTGTACAACCTTGTACCCCCTGTTACAACCTTGTACACACTTGTACAACCTTGTACACACTTGTACAGCCTTGTACACAATTGTACACCCATGTACACAATTTAAAAACTTGTACACACTTGTACAACCTTGTACACACTTGTACAACCTTGTACACACTTGTACAACCTTGTACACACTTGTACAACCTTGTACACACTTGTACAGCGTTGTACACAATTGTACAACCTTGTACACAGTTGTACAGCCTTGTACACAATTGTACAACCTTGTACACACTTGTACAACCTTGTACACCCTTGTACACACTTTTACTTATCGTACACACTTGTACACCCTTGTACAAACTTGTACATCCTTGTACACACTTGTACAACCTTGTACAAACTTGTAAAAACTTGTACAAACTTGTACAAACTTGTACAAACTTGTACATCCTTGTACACACTTGTACAACCTTGTACAAACTTGTACAAACTTGTACATCCTTGTACACGATTTTACACCCTTGTACACACTTGTACAACCTTGTAAAAACTTGTACAACCTTGTACACACTTGTACACCCTTGTACACACTTGTACAACCTTGTACACACTTGTACAACCTTGTACACACTTGTACAACCTTTTACACACTTGTACAACCTTGTACACACTTGTACAACCTTGTACACACTTGTACAACCTTGTACACACTTGTACAACCTTGTACACACTTGTACAACCTTGTACACACTTGTACAACCTTGTACACACTTGTACAACCTTGTACACACTTGTACAACCTTGTACACACTTGTACAACCTTGTACACACTTGTACAACCTTGTACACACTTGTACAACCTTGTAAAAACTTGTACAACCTTGTACACACTTGTACAACCTTTTACACACTTGTACAACCATGTAAAAACTTGTACAACCTTGTACACACTTGTACACCCTTGTACACACTTGTACAAGCTTGTACACACTTGTACAACCTTGTACACACTTGTACACCCTTGTACACACTTGTACAACCTTTTACAAACTTGTACACACTTGTACAAACTTGTACATTATTGTACATACTTGTACACCCTTGTACACACTTGTACAACCTTGTACAAACCTGTACACCCTTGTACACACTTGTACAAGCTTGTACACACTTGTACAAGCTTGTACACACTTGTACACCCTTGTTCAAACTTGTGCACCCTTGTACATTTTTGTACACCCTTGTACACATTTGTACAACCTTGTACAAACTTGTACACACTTGTACAAACTTGTACACACTTGTACAACCTTGTACAAACTTGTACAACCTTGTACACACTTGTACAACCTTGTACACACTTGTACAAGCTTGTACACACTTGTACAAGTTGTACACACTTGTACAACCTTGTACACACTTGTACAACCTTGTACACACTTGTACAACCTTGTACACACTTGTACAACCTTGTACAAACTTGTACAAACTTGTACAACCTTTTCATCCTTGTACACATTTGTACACCCTTGTACACACTTGTACAACCTTGTACAAACCTGTACACCCTTGTACAAACTTGTACAAGCTTGTACACACTTGTACACCCTTGTACACACTTGTACAACCTTGTACAAACTTGTACACTTGTACAACATTGTACAAACCTGTACACCCTTGTACACACTTGTACAACCTTGTACACACTTGTACAACCTTGTACCCCCTGTTACAACCTTGTACACACTTGTACAACCTTGTACACACTTGTACAGCCTTGTACACAATTGTACACCCATGTACACAATTTAAAAACTTGTACACACTTGTACAACCTTGTACACACTTGTACAACCTTGTACACACTTGTACAACCTTGTACACACTTGTACAACCTTGTACACACTTGTACAACCTTGTACAAACTTGTACAAACTTGTACACACTTGTACACCCTTGTACACACTTGTAAAAGCTTGTACACACTTGTACAACCTTGTACACACTTGTACAACCTTGTACACAATTGTATAACCTTGTACACACTTGTACAACCTTGTACAAACTTGTACAAACTTGTACACACTTGTACACCCTTGTACACACTTGTAAAAGCTTGTACACACTTGTACAACCTTGTACACACTTGTACACCCTTGTACACACTTGTACAACCTTGTACACACTTGTACAACCTTGTACACACTTGTACAACCTTGTACACAATTGTACAACCTTGTACACACTTGTACAACCTTGTACACACTTGTACAACCTTGTACACACTTGTACAGCCTTGTACACAATTGTACAACCTTGTACACACTTGTACAACCTTGTACACACTTGTACAACCTTGTACACAATTGTACAGCCTTGTACACACTTGTACAACCTTGTACACACTTGTACAGCCTTGTACAAAATTGTACAACCTTGTACACACTTGTACAGCCTTGTACACAATTGTACAACCTTGTACACACTTGTACAAACTTGTACACCCTTGTACAAACTTTTACACATCGTACACACTTGTACAGCCCTTGTACAAACTTGTACATCCTTGTACACACTTGTACAACCTTGTACACACTTGAACATCCTTGTACACAATTGTACACCCTTGTACACACTTGTACAACCTTGTACACACTTGTACAACCTTGAACAAACTTGTACAGCCTTGTACACAATTGTACAACCTTGTACACACTTGTACAACCTTGTACACACTTGTACAACCTTGTAAACAATTGTACAGCCTTGTACACACTTGTACAACCTTGTACACACTTGTACAGCCTTGTACACAATTGTACAACCTTGTACACACTTGTACAACCTTGTACACACTTGTACAACCTTGTACACAATTGTACAGCCTTGTACACACTTGTACAACCTTGTACACACTTGTACAACCTTGTAAAAACTTGTACACCCTTGTACACACTTGTACAACCTTGTACAACCTTGTACACACTTGTACAGCCTTGTACAACCTTGTACAACCTTGTACACACTTGTACAGCCTTGTAAAAACTTGTACACCCTTGTACACACATGTACAACCTTGTACACAACTTGTACAACCTTGTACACACTTGTACAACCTTGTACACACTTGTACAACCTTGTACACACTTGTACAACCTTGTACACACTTGTACAGCCTTGTACACAATTGTATAACCTTGTACACAGTTGTACAGCCTTGTACACAATTGTACAACCTTGTACACACTTGTACAACCTTGTACACCCTTGTACACACTTTTACTTATCGTACACACTTGTACACCCTTGTACAAACTTGTACATCCTTGTACACACTTGTACAACCTTGTACAAACTTGTAAAAACTTGTACAAACTTGTACAAACTTGTACAAACTTGTACATCCTTGTACACACTTGTACAACCTTGTACAAACTTGTACAAACTTGTACATCCTTGTACACGATTTTACACCCTTGTACACACTTGTACAACCTTGTAAAAACTTGTACAACCTTGTACACACTTGTACACCCTTGTACACACTTGTACAACCTTGTACACACTTGTACAACCTTGTACACACTTGTACAACCTTTTACACACTTGTACAACCTTGTACACACTTGTACAACCTTGTACACACTTGTACAACCTTGTACACACTTGTACAACCTTGTACACACTTGTACAACCTTGTACACACTTGTACAACCTTGTACACACTTGTACAACCTTGTACACACTTGTACAACCTTGTACAAACTTGTACAACCTTGTACACACTTGTACAACCTTGTACACACTTGTACAACCTTGTAAAAACTTGTACAACCTTGTACACACTTGTACAACCTTGTACACACTTGTACAACCATGTAAAAACTTGTACAACCTTGTACACACTTGTACACCCTTGTACCCACTTGTACAAGCTTGTACACACTTGTACAACCTTGTACACACTTGTACACCCTTGTACACACTTGTACAACCTTTTACAAACTTGTACACACTTGTACAAACTTGTACATTATTGTACATACTTGTACACCCTTGTACACACTTGTACAACCTTGTACAAACCTGTACACCCTTGTACACACTTGTACAACCTTGTACACACTTGTACAGCCTTGTACACAATTGTACACCCATGTACACAATTTAAAAACTTGTACACACTTGTACAACCTTGTACACACTTGTACAACCTTGTACACACTTGTACAACCTTGTACACACTTGTACAACCTTGTACACACTTGTACAACCTTGTACAAACTTGTACAAACTTGTACACACTTGTACACCCTTGTACACACTTGTAAAAGCTTGTACACACTTGTACAACCTTGTACACACTTGTACAACCTTGTACACAATTGTATAACCTTGTACACACTTGTACAACCTTGTACAAACTTGTACAAACTTGTACACACTTGTACACCCTTGTACACACTTGTAAAAGCTTGTACACACTTGTACAACCTTGTACACACTTGTACACCCTTGTACACACTTGTACAACCTTGTACACACTTGTACAACCTTGTACACAATTGTACAACCTTGTACACACTTGTACAACCTTGTACACACTTGTACAACCTTGTACACACTTGTACAGCCTTGTACACAATTGTACAACCTTGTACACACTTGTACAACCTTGTACACACTTGTACAACCTTGTACACAATTGTACAGCCTTGTACACACTTGTACAACCTTGTACACACTTGTACAGCCTTGTACAAAATTGTACAACCTTGTACACACTTGTACAGCCTTGTACACAATTGTACAACCTTGTACACACTTGTACAAACTTGTACACCCTTGTACAAACTTTTACACATCGTACACACTTGTACAGCCCTTGTACAAACTTGTACATCCTTGTACACACTTGTACAACCTTGTACACACTTGAACATCCTTGTACACAATTGTACACCCTTGTACACACTTGTACAACCTTGTACACACTTGTACAACCTTGAACAAACTTGTACAGCCTTGTACACAATTGTACAACCTTGTACACACTTGTACAACCTTGTACACACTTGTACAACCTTGTAAACAATTGTACAGCCTTGTACACACTTGAACAACCTTGTACACACTTGTACAGCCTTGTACACAATTGTACAACCTTGTACACACTTGTACAACCTTATACACACTTGTACAACCTTGTACACAATTGTACAGCCTTGTACACACTTGTACAACCTTGTACACACTTGTACAACTTTGTAAAAACTTGTACACCCTTGTACACACTTGTACAACCTTGTACAACCTTGTACACACTTGTACAGCCTTGTACAACCTTGTACAACCTTGTTCACACTTGTACAGCCTTGTAAAAACTTGTACACCCTTGTACACACATGTACAACCTTGTACACAACTTGTACAACCTTGTACACACTTGTACAACCTTGTACACACTTGTACAACCTTGTACACACTTGTACAACCTTGTACACACTTGTACAGCCTTGTACACAATTGTACAACCTTGTACACAGTTGTACAGCCTTGTACACAATTGTACAACCTTGTACACACTTGTACAACCTTGTACACCCTTGTACACACTTTTACTTATCGTACACACTTGTACACCCTTGTACAAACTTGTACATCCTTGTACACACTTGTACAACCTTGTACAAACTTGTAAAAACTTGTACAAACTTGTACAAACTTGTACAAACTTGTACATCCTTGTACACACTTGTACAACCTTGTACAAACTTGTACAAACTTGTACATCCTTGTACACGATTTTACACCCTTGTACACACTTGTACAACCTTGTAAAAACTTGTACAACCTTGTACACACTTGTACACCCTTGTACACACTTGTACAACCTTGTACACACTTGTACAACCTTGTACACACTTGTACAACCTTTTACACACTTGTACAACCTTGTACACACTTGTACAACCTTGTACACACTTGTACAACCTTGTACACACTTGTACAACCTTGTACACACTTGTACAACCTTGTACACACTTGTACAACCTTGTACACACTTGTACAACCTTGTACAAACTTGTACAACCTTGTACACACTTGTACAACCTTGTACACACTTGTACAACCTTGTAAAAACTTGTACAACCTTGTACACACTTGTACAACCTTGTACACACTTGTACAACCATGTAAAAACTTGTACAACCTTGTACACACTTGTACACCCTTGTACACACTTGTACAAGCTTGTACACACTTGTACAACCTTGTACACACTTGTACACCCTTGTACACACTTGTACAACCTTTTACAAACTTGTACACACTTGTACAAACTTGTACATTATTGTACATACTTGTACACCCTTGTACACACTTGTACAACCTTGTACAAACCTGTACACCCTTGTACACACTTGTACAAGCTTGTACACACTTGTACAAGCTTGTACACACTTGTACACCCTTGTTCAAACTTGTGCACCCTTGTACATTTTTGTACACCCTTGTACACATTTGTACAACCTTGTACAACCTTGTACACACTTGTACAACCTTGTACACAATTGTACAGCCTTGTACACACTTGTACAACCTTGTACACACTTGTACAGCCTTGTACAAAATTGTAAAACCTTGTACACACTTGTACAGCCTTGTACACAATTGTACAACCTTGTACACACTTGTACAACCTTGTACACACTTGTACAACCTTGTACAAACTTGTACAAACTTGTACAACCTTTTCATCCTTGTACACATTTGTACACCCTTGTACACACTTGTACAACCTTGTACAAACCTGTACACCCTTGTACACACTTGTACAAGCTTGTACACACTTGTACACCCTTGTACACACTTGTACACTCTTGTACACACTTGTACAACCTTGTACAAACTTGTACACTTGTACAACATTGTACAAACCTGTACACCCTTGTACACACTTGTACAACCTTGTACACACTTGTACAACCTTGTACCCCCTGTTACAACCTTGTACACACTTGTACAACCTTGTACACACTTGTACAGCCTTGTACACAATTGTACACCCATGTACACAATTTAAAAACTTGTACACACTTGTACAACCTTGTACACACTTGTACAACCTTGTACACACTTGTACAACCTTGTACACACTTGTACAACCTTGTACACACTTGTACAACCTTGTACAAACTTGTACAAACTTGTACACACTTGTACACCCTTGTACACACTTGTAAAAGCTTGTACACACTTGTACAACCTTGTACACACTTGTACAACCTTGTACACAATTGTATAACCTTGTACACACTTGTACAACCTTGTACAAACTTGTACAAACTTGTACACACTTGTACACCCTTGTACACACTTGTAAAAGCTTGTACACACTTGTACAACCTTGTACACACTTGTACACCCTTGTACAAACTTGTACATCCTTGTACACACTTGTACAACCTTGTACAAACTTGTAAAAACTTGTACAAACTTGTACAAACTTGTACAAACTTGTACATCCTTGTACACACTTGTACAACCTTGTACAAACTTGTACAAACTTGTACATCCTTGTACACGATTTTACACCCTTGTACACACTTGTACAACCTTGTAAAAACTTGTACAACCTTGTACACACTTGTACACCCTTGTACACACTTGTACAACCTTGTACACACTTGTACAACCTTGTACACACTTGTACAACCTTTTACACACTTGTACAACCTTGTACACACTTGTACAACCTTGTACACACTTGTACAACCTTGTACACACTTGTACAACCTTGTACACACTTGTACAACCTTGTACACACTTGTACAACCTTGTACAAACTTGTACAACCTTGTACACACTTGTACAACCTTGTACACACTTGTACAACCTTGTAAAAACTTGTACAACCTTGTACACACTTGTACAACCTTGTACACACTTGTACAACCATGTAAAAACTTGTACAACCTTGTACACACTTGTACACCCTTGTACACACTTGTACAAGCTTGTACACACTTGTACAACCTTGTACACACTTGTACACCCTTGTACACACTTGTACAACCTTTTACAAACTTGTACACACTTGTACAAACTTGTACATTATTGTACATACTTGTACACCCTTGTACACACTTGTACAACCTTGTACAAACCTGTACACCCTTGTACACACTTGTACAAGCTTGTACACACTTGTACAAGCTTGTACACACTTGTACACCCTTGTTCAAACTTGTGCACCCTTGTACATTTTTGTACACCCTTGTACACATTTGTACAACCTTGTACAACCTTGTACACACTTGTACAACCTTGTACACAATTGTACAGCCTTGTACACACTTGTACAACCTTGTACACACTTGTACAGCCTTGTACAAAATTGTAAAACCTTGTACACACTTGTACAGCCTTGTACACAATTGTACAACCTTGTACACACTTGTACAACCTTGTACACACTTGTACAACCTTGTACAAACTTGTACAAACTTGTACAACCTTTTCATCCTTGTACACATTTGTACACCCTTGTACACACTTGTACAACCTTGTACAAACCTGTACACCCTTGTACACACTTGTACAAGCTTGTACACACTTGTACACCCTTGTACACACTTGTACACCCTTGTACACACTTGTACAACCTTGTACAAACTTGTACACTTGTACAACATTGTACAAACCTGTACACCCTTGTACACACTTGTACAACCTTGTACACACTTGTACAACCTTGTACCCCCTGTTACAACCTTGTACACACTTGTACAACCTTGTACACACTTGTACAGCCTTGTACACAATTGTACACCCATGTACACAATTTAAAAACTTGTACACACTTGTACAACCTTGTACACACTTGTACAACCTTGTACACACTTGTACAACCTTGTACACACTTGTACAACCTTGTACACACTTGTACAACCTTGTACAAACTTGTACAAACTTGTACACACTTGTACACCCTTGTACACACTTGTAAAAGCTTGTACACACTTGTACAACCTTGTACACACTTGTACAACCTTGTACACAATTGTATAACCTTGTACACACTTGTACAACCTTGTACAAACTTGTACAAACTTGTACACACTTGTTCACCCTTGTACACACTTGTAAAAGCTTGTACACACTTGTACAACCTTGTACACACTTGTACACCCTTGTACACACTTGTACAACCTTGTACACACTTGTACAACCTTGTACACAATTGTACAACCTTGTACACACTTGTACAACCTTGTACACACTTGTACAACCTTGTACACACTTGTACAGCCTTGTACACAATTGTACAACCTTGTACACACTTGTACAACCTTGTACACACTTGTACAACCTTGTACACAATTGTACAGCCTTGTACACACTTGTACAACCTTGTACACACTTGTACAGCCTTGTACACACTTGTACAGCCTTGTACAAAATTGTACAACCTTGTACACACTTGTACAGCCTTGTACACACTTGTACAAACTTGTACACCCTTGTACAAACTTTTACACATCGTACACACTTGTACAGCCCTTGTACAAACTTGTACATCCTTGTACACACTTGTACAACCTTGTACACACTTGAACATCCTTGTACACAATTGTACACCCTTGTACACACTTGTACAACCTTGTACACACTTGTACAACCTTGAACAAACTTGTACAGCCTTGTACACAATTGTACAACCTTGTACACACTTGTACAACCTTGTACACACTTGTACAACCTTGTAAACAATTGTACAGCCTTGTACACACTTGTACAACCTTGTACACACTTGTACAGCCTTGTACACAATTGTACAACCTTGTACACACTTGTACAACCTTGTACACACTTGTACAACCTTGTACACAATTGTACAGCCTTGTACACACTTGTACAACCTTGTACACACTTGTACAACCTTGTAAAAACTTGTACACCCCTGTACACACTTGTACAACCTTGTACAACCTTGTACACACTTGTACAGCCTTGTACAACCTTGTACAACCTTGTACACATTTGTACAGCCTTGTAAAAACTTGTACACCCTTTTACACACATGTACAACCTTGTACACAACTTGTACAACCTTGTACACACTTGTACAACCTTGTAAAACTTGTACACATTTGTACACACTTGTACACCCTTGTACACACTTGTACAACCTTGTACAAACTTATACAATCTTGTACAATCTTGTACAACCCAGTACACATTTGTACAATCTTGTACAAACTTGTACTCCCTTGTACAAACTTGTACATCCTTGTACACACTTGTACAACCTTGTACAAACTTGTACAAACTTGTACAAACTTGTACATCCTTGTACACGATTGTACACCCTTGTACACACTTGTACAACCTTGTACACACTTGTACAACCTGACACACAATTGTACAACCTTGTACACACTTGTACAACCTTGTACACACTTGTACAACCTTGTACACATTTGTACAACCTTGTACACACTTGTACAACCTGACACACAATTGTACAACCTTGTACACACTTGTACAACCTTGTACACACTTGTACAACCTTGTACACACTTGTACAGCCTTGTACACAATTGTACAACCTTGTACACACTTGTACAACCTTGTACACACTTGTACAACCTTGTACACAATTGTACAGCCTTGTACACAATTGTACAACCTTGTACACACTTGTACAGCCTTGTACACACTTGTACAGCCTTGTACAAAATTGTACAGCCTTGTACACAATTGTACAACCTTGTACACACTTGTACAACCTTGTACACCCTTGTACAAACTTTTACACATCGTACTCACTTGTACACACTTGTACAAACTTGTACATCCTTGTACACACTTGTACAACCTTGTACACACTTGTACAACCTTGTACACACTTGTACAACCTTGTACACACTTGTACATCCTTGTACACAATTGTACAACCTTGTACACAGTTGTACAGCCTTGTACACAATTGTACAACCTTGTACACACTTGTAAAACCTTGTACAACCTTGTACACACTTTTACTTATCGTACACACTTGTACACCCTTGTACAAACTTGTACATCCTTGTACACGATTGTACAACCTTGTACAAACTTGTACAAACTTGTACATCCTTGTTCACGATTTTACACCCTTGTACACACTTGTACAACCTTGTAAAAACTTGTACAACCTTGTACACACTTGTACACCCTTGTACACACTTGTACAACCTTGTACACACTTGTACAACCTTGTACACACTTGTACAACATTGTACACACTTGTACAACCTTGTACACACTTGTACAACCTTGTACACACTTGTACAACCTTGTACACACTTGTACAACCTTGTACACACTTGTACAACCTTGTACACACTTGTACAACCTTGTACACACTTGTACAACCTTGTACACACTTGTACAACCTTGTACACACTTGTACAACCTTGTACACACTTATACAACCTTGTACACACTTGTACAACCATGTAAAAACTTGTACAACCTTGTACACACTTGTACACCCTTGTACACACTTGTACAAGCTTGTACACACTTGTACAACCTTGTACACACTTGTACACCCTTGTACACACTTGTACAACCTTGTACAAACCTGTACACCCTTATACACACTTGTACAAGCTTGTACACACTTGTACAAGCTTGTACACACTTGTACACCTTTGTTCAAACTTGTGCACCCTTGTACACTTTTGTACACCCTTGTACACATTTGTACAACCTTGTACAAACTTGTACACACTTGTACAAACTTGTACACACTTGTACAACCTTGTACAAACTTGTACAACCTTGTACACACTTGTACAACCTTGTACACACTTGTACAAGTTGTACACACTTGTACAACCTTGTACACACTTGTACAACCTTGTACAAACTTGTACACACTTGTACAAACTTTTACATCCTTGTACACATTTGTACACCCTTGTACACACTTGTACAACCTTGTACAACCTTGTACAAACCTGTACACCCTTGTACACACTTGTACAAACTTGTACACGATTGTACACCCTTGTACACACTTGTGCACCCTTGTACAAACTTGTACATCCTTGTACACACTTGTACAACCTTGTACAAACTTGTACAAACTTGTACAAACTTGTACACAATTGTACAGCCTTGTACACAATTGTACAACCTTGTACACACTTGTACAACCTTGTACACACTTGTACAACCTTGTACACAATTGTACAGCCTTGTACACAATTGTACTACCTTGTACACACTTGTACAGCCTTGTACACACTTGTACAGCCTTGTACAAAATTGTACAGCCTTGTACACAATTGTACAACCTTGTACACACTTGTACAACCTTGTACACCCTTGTACAAACTTTTACACATCGTACACACTTGTACACACTTGTACAAACTTGTACATCCTTGTACACACTTGTACAACCTTGTACACACTTGTACAACCTTGTACACACTTGTACATCCTTGTACACAATTGTACAACCTTGTACACAGTTGTACAGCCTTGTACACAATTGTACAACCTTGTACACACTTGTACAACCTTGTACACCCTTGTACACACTTTTACTTATCGTACACACTTGTACACCCTTGTACAAACTTGTACATCCTTGTACACACTTGTACAACCTTGTACAAACTTGTACAAACTTGTACATCCTTGTACACAATTTTACACCCTTGTACACACTTGTACAACCTTGTAAAAACTTGTACAACCTTGTACACACTTGTACACCCTTGTACACACTTGTACAACCTTGTACACACTTGTACAACCTTGTACACACTTGTACAACCTTGTACACACTTGTACAACCTTGTACACACTTGTACAACCTTGTACACACTTGTACAACCTTGTACACACTTGTACAACCTTGTACACACTTGTACAACCTTGTACACACTTGTACAACCTTGTACACACTTGTACAACCTTGTACACACTTGTACAACCTTGTACACACTTGTACAACCATGTAAAAACTTGTACAACCTTGTACACACTTGTACACCCTTGTACACACTTGTACAAGCTTGTACACACTTGTACAACCTTGTACACACTTGTACACCCTTGTACACACTTGTACAACCTTGTACAAACCTGTACACCCTTATACACACTTGTACAAGCTTGTACACACTTGTACAAGCTTGTACACACTTGTACACCTTTGTTCAAACTTGTGCACCCTTGTACACTTTTGTACACCCTTGTACACATTTGTACAACCTTGTACAAACTTGTACACACTTGTACAAACTTGTACACACTTGTACAACCTTGTACAAACTTGTACAACCTTGTACACACTTGGACAACCTTGTACACACTTGTACAACCTTGTACACACTTGTACAACCTTGTACACACTTATACAACCTTGTACACACTTGTACAACCATGTAAAAACTTGTACAACCTTGTACACACTTGTACACCCTTGTACACACTTGTACAAGCTTGTACACACTTGTACAACCTTATACAACCTTATACAACCACACTTGTACAAAGTTTGTACAAGGGTGTACAAGGTTGTACAAGTGTGTACAAGGTTGTACAATTGTGTACAAGGCTGTACAAGTGTGTACAAGGTTTTACAATTTTGTACAAGGCTGTACAAGTGTGTACAAGGTTGTACAAGTGTGTACAAGGCTGTACAATTGTGTACAAGGTTGTACAAGTGTGTACAAGGTTGTACAAGTGTGTACAAGGTTGTACAATTGTGTACAAGGCTGTACAAGTGTGTACAAGGTTGTAAAAGTGTGTACAAGGTTGTACAAGTGTGTACAAGGTTGTACAAGTGTGTACAAGGTTGTACAAGTGTGTACAAGGTTGTACAAGTGTGTACAAGGTTGTACAATTGTGTATCAGGTTGTACAAGTGTGTACAAGGTTGTACAAGTGTGTACAAGGGTCTACTATCGTGTACAAGGATGTACAAGTTTGTACAAGTTTGTACAAGTTTGTACAAGTTTGTACAAGTTTGTACAAGGTTGTACAAGTGTGTACAAGGATGTACAAGTTTGTACAAGGGTGCACAAGTGTGTACAAGGGTGTACAATCGTGTACAAGCTTGTACAAGTGTGTACAAGGGTGTACAGGTTTGTACAAGGTTGTACAAGGTTGTACAAGTGTGTACAAGGGTGTACAAATGTGTACAAGGATGTAAAAGTTTGTACAAGTGTGTACAAGTTTGTACAAGGTTGTACAAGTGTGTACAAGGTTTTACAATTGTGTACAAGGTTGTACAAGTGTGTACAAGGTTGTACAAGTGTGTACAAGGTTGTACAAGTGTGTACAACTTGTACAAGTGTGTACAAGGTTGTACAAGTGTGTACAATGTTGTACAAGTTTGTACAAGGTTGTACAAGTGTGTACAAGTTTGTACAAGTGTGTACAAGTTTGTACAAGGTTGTACAAATGTGTACAAGGGTGTACAAAAGTGTACAAGGGTGCACAAGTTTGAACAAAGGTGTACAAGTGTGTACAAGCTTGTACAAGTGTGTACAAGCTTGTACAAGTGTGTATAAGGGTGTACAGGTTTGTACAAGGTTGTACAAGTGTGTACAAGGGTGTACAAGTGTGTACAAGGTTGTACAAGTGTGTACAAGCTTGTACAAGTGTGTACAAGGGTGTACAAGTGTGTACAAGGTTGTACAAGTTTTTACATGGTTGTACAAGTGTGTACAAGGTTGTACAAGTGTGTACAAGGTTGTACAAGTGTGTACAAGGTTGTACAAGTGTGTACAAGGTTGTACAAGTGTGTACAAGGTTGTACAAGTGTGTACAAGGTTGTACAAGTGTGTACAAGGTTGTACAAGTGTGTACAAGGTTGTACAAGTGTGTACAAGGTTGTACAAGTGTGTACAAGGTTGTACAAGTGTGTACAAGGTTGTACAAGTGTGTACAAGGGTGTACAAGTATGTACAAGGTTGTACAAGTTTTTACAAGGTTGTACAAGTGTGTACAAGGGTGTAAAATCGTGTACAAGGATGTACAAGTTTGTACAAGTTTGTACAAGGTTGTACAAGTGTGTACAAGGATGTACAAGTTTGTACAAGGGTGTACAAGTGTGTACGATAAGTAAAAGTGTGTACAAGGGTGTACAAGGTTGTACAAGTGTGTACAAGGTTGTACAATTGTGTACAAGGCTGTACAACTGTGTACAAGGTTGTACAATTGTGTACAAGGATGTACAAGTGTGTACAAGGTTGTACAAATGTGTACAAGGTTGTACAAGTGTGTACAAGGATGTACAAGTTTGTACAAGTGTGTACAAGTGTGTACGATGTGTAAAAGTTTGTACAAGGTTGTACAAGGTTGTACAAGTGTGTACAAGGTTGTACAATTGTGTACAAGGCTGTACAATTTTGTACAAGGCTGTACAAGTGTGTACAAGGCTGTACAAGTGTGTACAAGGTTGTACAATTGTGTACAAGGCTGTACAATTGTGTACAAGGTTGTACAAGTGTGTACAAGGTTGTACAAGTGTGTACAAGGTTGTACAATTGTGTACAAGGCTGTACAATTGTGTACAAGTTTGTACAAGTTTGTACAAGTTTGTACAAGGTTGTACAAGTGTGTACAAGGATGTACAAGTTTGTACAAGGGTGCACAAGTGTGTACAAGGGTGTACAATCGTGTACAAGCTTGTACAAGTGTGTACAAGGGTGTACAGGTTTGTACAAGGTTGTACAAGGTTGTACAAGTGTGTACAAGGGTGTACAAATGTGTACAAGGATGTAAAAGTTTGTACAAGTGTGTACAAGTTTGTACAAGGTTGTACAAGTGTGTACAAGGTTGTACAAGTGTGTACAACTTGTACAAGTGTGTACAAGGTTGTACAAGTGTGTACAAGGTTGTACAAGTTTGTACAAGGTTGTACAAGTGTGTACAAGTTTGTACAAGTGTGTACAAGTTTGTACAAGGTTGTACAAATGTGTACAAGGGTGTACAAAAGTGTACAAGGGTGCACAAGTTTGAACAAAGGTGTACAAGTGTGTACAAGCTTGTACAAGTGTGTACAAGCTTGTACAAGTGTGTATAAGGGTGTACAGGTTTGTACAAGGTTGTACAAGTGTGTACAAGGGTGTACAAGTGTGTACAAGGTTGTACAAGTGTGTACAAGCTTGTACAAGTGTGTACAAGGGTGTACAAGTGTGTACAAGGTAGTACAAGTTTTTACATGGTTGTACAAGTGTGTACAAGGTTGTATAAGTGTGTACAAGGTTGTACAAGTGTGTACAAGGTTGTACAAGTGTGTACAAGGTTGTACAAGTGTGTACAAGGTTGTACAAGTGTGTACAAGGTTGTACAAGTGTGTACAAGGTTGTACAAGTGTGTACAAGGTTGTACAAGTGTGTACAAGGTTGTACAAGTGTGTACAAGGTTGTACAAGTGTGTACAAGGTTGTACAAGTGTGTACAATGTTGTACAAGTGTGTACAAGGTTGTACAAGTGTGTACAAGGTTGTACAAGTGTGTACAAGGGTGTACAAGTGTGTACAAGGTTGTACAAGTTTTTACAAGGTTGTACAAGTGTGTACAAGGGTGTAAAATCGTGAACAAGGATGTACAAGTTTGTACAAGTTTGTACAAGGTTGTACAAGTGTGTACAAGGATGTACAAGTTTGTACAAGGGTGTACAAGTGTGTACGATAAGTAAAAGTGTGTACAAGGGTGAACAAGGTTGTACAAGTGTGTACAAGGTTGTACAATTGTGTACAAGGCTGTACAACTGTGTACAAGGTTGTACAATTAAGTACAAGGATGTACAAGTGTGTACAAGGTTGTACAAGTGTGTACAAGGTTGTACAAGTGTGTACAAGGTTGTACAAGTGTGTACAAGGATGTACAAGTTTGTACAAGTGTGTACAAGTGTGTACGATGTGTAAAAGTTTGTACAAGGGTGTACAAGGTTGTACAAGTGTGTACAAGGTTGTACAATTGTGTACAAGGCTGTACAATTTTGTACAAGGCTGTACAAGTGTGTACAAGGCTGTACAAGTGTGTACAAGGTTGTACAATTGTGTACAAGGCTGTACAATTGTGTACAAGGTTGTACAAGTGTGTACAAGGTTGTACAAGTGTGTACAATGTTGTACAATTGTGTACAAGGCTGTACAAGTGTGTACAAGGTTGTACAAGTGTGTACAAGGTTGTACAAGTGTGTACAAGGTTGTACAATTGTGTGTCAGGTTGTACAAGTGTGTACAAGGTTGTACAAGTGTGTACAAGGGTGTACAGTCGTGTACAAGGATGTACAAGTTTGTACAAGTTTGTACAAGTTTGTACAAGGTTGTACAAGTGTGTACAAGGATGTACAAGTTTGTACAAGGGAGTACAAGTTTGTACAAGATTGTACAAGTGTGTACTGGGTTGTACAAGTTTGTACAAGATTGTATAAGTTTGTACAAGGTTGTACAAGTGTGTACAAGGGTGTACAAGTGTGTACAAATGTGTACAAGTTTTACAAGGTTGTACAAGTGTGTACAAGGTTGTACAAGTTGTGTACAAGGTTGTACATGTGTGTAAAAGGGTGTACAAGTTTTTACAAGGCTGTACAAGTGTGTACAAGGTTGTACAAGGTTGTACAAGGCTGTACAAGTGTGTACAAGGTTGTACAAGGTTGTACAAGTGTGTACAAGGGTGTACAAGTTTTTACAAGGTTGTACAAGTGTGTACAAGGTTGTACAAGTGTGTACAAGGCTGTACAATTGTGTACAAGGTTGTACAAGTGTGTACAAGGTTGTACAAGTGTGTACAAGGTTGTACAATTGTGTACAAGGCTGTACAAGTGTGTACAAGGTTGTACAAGTGTGTACAAGGCTGTACAATTGTTTACAAGGTTGTACAAGTGTGTACAAGGTTGTACAAGTGTGTACAAGGTTGTACAATTGTGTACAAGGCTGTACAAGTTTGTTCAAGGTTGTACAAGTGTGTACAAGGTTGTACAAGTGTGTACAAGGGTGTACAATTGTGTACAAGGATGTTCAAGTGTGTACAAGGTTGTACAAGTGTGTACAAGGATGTACAAGTTTGTACAAGGGCTGTACAAGTGTGTACGATGTGTAAAAGTTTGTACAAGTGTGTACAAGTTTGTACAAGTGTGTACAAGGTTGTACAATTGTGTACAAGGCTGTACAAGTGTGTACAAGGTTGTACAATTTTGTACAAGGCTGTACAAGTGTGTACAAGGTTGTACAAGTGTGTACAAGGCTGTACAATTGTGTACAAGGTTGTACAAGTGTGTACAAGGTTGTACAAGTGTGTACAAGGTTGTACAATTGTGTACAAGGCTGTACAAGTGTGTACAAGGTTGTACAAGTGTGTACAAGGTTGTACAAGTGTGTACAAGGTTGTACAATTGTGTACAAGGTTGTACAAGTGTGTACAAGGTTGTACAAGTGTGTACAAGGGTGTACAAGTGTGTACAAGGTTGTACAAGTGTGTACAAGCTTTTACAAGTGTGTACAAGGGTGTACAAGTGTGTACAAGTTTGTACAAGTTTGTACAAGGTTGTACAAGTGTGTACAAGGTTATACAATTGTGTACAAGGTTGTACAAGTGTGTACAAGGTTGTACAAGTGTGTACAAGCTTTTACAAGTGTGTACAAGGGTGTACAAGTGTGTACAAGTTTGTACAAGTTTGTACAAGGTTGTACAAGTGTGTACAAGGTTGTACAAGTGTGTACAAGGTTGTACAAGTGTGTACAAGGTTGTACAAGTGTGTACAAGGTTGTACAAGTGTGTACAAGTTTTTAAATTGTGTACATGGGTGTACAATTGTGTACAAGGCTGTACAAGTGTGTACAAGGTTGTACAAGTGTGTACAAGGTTGTAACAGGGGGTACAAGGTTGTACAAGTGTGTACAAGGTTGTACAAGTGTGTACAAGGGTGTACAGGTTTGTACAATGTTGTACAAGTGTACAAGTTTGTACAAGGTTGTACAAGTGTGTACAAGGGTGTACAAGTGTGTACAAGGGTGTACAAGTGTGTACAAGCTTGTACAAGTGTGTACAAGGGTGTACAGGTTTGTACAAGGTTGTACAAGTGTGTACAAGGGTGTACAAATGTGTACAAGGATGAAAAGGTTGTACAAGTTTGTACAAGTTTGTACAAGGTTGTACAAGTGTGTACAAGGTTGTATAAGTGTGTACAAGGTTGTACAATTGTGTACAAGGCTGTACAAGTGTGTACAAGGTTTTACAATTTTGTACAAGGCTGTACAAGTGTGTACAAGGTTGTACAAGTGTGTACAAGGCTGTACAATTGTGTACAAGGTTGTACAAGTGTGTACAAGGTTGTACAAGGTTGTACAAATGTGTACAAGGGTGTACAAAAATGTACAAGGGTGCACAAGTTTGAACAAGGGTGTACAAGTGTGTACAAGCTTGTACAAGTGTGTACAAGCTTGTACAAGTGTGTACAAGGGTGTACAGGTTTGTACAAGGTTGTACAAGTGTGTACAAGGGTGTACAAGTATGTACAATAATGTACAAGTTTGTACAAGTGTGTACAAGTTTGTAAAAGGTTGTACAAGTGTGTACAAGGGTGTACAAGTGTGTACAAGGTTGTACAAGTGTGTACAAGCTTGTACAAGTGTGTACAAGGGTGTACAAGTGTGTACAAGGTTGTACAAGTTTTTACATGGTTGTACAAGTGTGTACAAGGTTGTACAAGTGTGTACAAGGTTGTACAAGTTTTTACAAGGTTGTACAAGTGTGTACAAGGTTGTACAAGTGTGTACAAGGTTGTACAAGTTTGTACAAGGTTGTACAAGTGTGTACAAGGTTGTACAAGTGTGTACAAGGTTGTACAAGTGTGTACAAGGTTGTACAAGTGTGTACAAGGTTGTACAAGTGTGTACAAGGTTGTACAAGTGTGTACAAGGTTGTACAAGTGTGTACAAGGTTGTACAAGTGTGTAAAAGGTTGTACAAGTGTGTACAAGGTTGTACAAGTGTGTACAAGGTTGTACAAGTGTGTACAAGGGTGTACAAGTGTGTACAAGGTTGTACAAGTTTTTACAAGGTTGTACAAGTGTGTACAAGGGTGTAAAATCGTGTACAAGGATGTACAAGTTTGTACAAGTTTGTACAAGGTTGTACAAGTGTGTACAAGGATGTACAAGTTTGTACAAGTTTGTACAAGTTTGTACAAGTTTTTACAAGTTTGTACAAGGTTGTACAAGTGTGTACAAGGATGTACAAGTTTGTACAAGGGTGTACAAGTGTGTACGATAAGTAAAAGTGTGTACAAGGGTGTACAAGGTTGTACAAGTGTGTACAAGGTTGTACAATTGTGTACAAGGCTGTACAACTGTGTACAAGGTTGTACAATTGTGTACAAGGCTCTACAAGTGTGTACAAGGTTGTACAAGTGTGTACAAGGTTGTACAAGTGTGTACAAGGTTGTACAAGTGTGTACAAGGTTGTACAAGTTGTGTACAAGGTTGTACATGTGTGTACAAGGGTGTACAAGTTTTTACAAGGCTGTACAAGTGTGTACAAGGTTGTACAAGGTTGTACAAGGTTGTACAAGGCTGTACAAGTGTGTACAAGGTTGTACAAGGTTGTACAAGTGTGTACAAGGGTGTACAAGTTTTTACAAGGTTGTACAAGTGTGTACAAGGTTGTACAAGTGTGTACAAGGCTGTACAATTGTGTACAAGGTTGTACAAGTGTGTATAAGGTTGTACAAGTGTGTACAAGGTTGTACAATTGTGTACAAGGCTGTACAAGTGTGTACAAGGTTGTTCAAGTGTGTACAAGGCTGTACAATTGTTTACAAGGTTGTACAAGTGTGTACAAGGTTGTACAAGTGTGTACAAGGTTGTACAATTGTGTACAAGGCTGTACAAGTTTGTTCAAGGTTGTACAAGTGTGTACAAGGTTGTACAAGTGTGTACAAGGGTGTACAATTGTGTACAAGGATATTCAAGTGTGTACAAGGTTGTACAAGTGTGTACAAGGATGTACAAGTTTGTACAAGGGCTGTACAAGTGTGTACGATGTGTAAAAGTTTGTACAAGGGTGTACAAGTTTGTACAAGTGTGTACAAGGTTGTACAATTTTGTACAAGGCTGTACAAGTGTGTACAAGGTTGTACAATTTTGTACAAGGCTGTACAAGTGTGTACAAGGTTGTACAAGTGTGTACAAGGCTGTACAATTGTGTACAAGGTTGTACAAGTGTGTACAAGGTTGTACAAGTGTGTACAAGGTTGTACAATTGTGTACAAGGCTGTACAAGTGTGTACAAGGTTGTACAAGTGTGTACAAGGTTGTACAAGTGTGTACAAGGTTGTACAATTGTGTACAAGGTTGTACAAGTGTGTACAAGGTTGTACAAGTGTGTACAAGGGTGTACAAGTGTGTACAAGGTTGTACAAGTGTGTACAAGCTTTTACAAGTGTGTACAAGGGTGTACAAGTGTGTACAAGTTTGTACAAGTTTGTACAAGGTTGTACAAGTGTGTACAAGGTTATACAATTGTGTACAAGGTTGTACAAGTGTGTACAAGGTTGTACAAGTGTGTACAAGCTTTTACAAGTGTGTACAAGGGTGTACAAGTGTGTACAAGTTTGTACAAGTTTGTACAAGGTTGTACAAGTGTGTACAAGGTTGTACAAGTGTGTACAAGGTTGTACAAGTGTGTACAAGGTTGTACAAGTGTGTACAAGGTTGTACAAGTGTGTACAAGGTTGTACAAGTGTGTACAAGTTTTTAAATTGTGTACATGGGTGTACAATTGTGTACAAGGCTGTACAAGTGTGTACAAGGTTGTACAAGTGTGTACAAGGGTGTACAGGTTTGTACAAGGTTGTACAAGTGTGTACAAGGGTGTACAAGTATGTACAATAATGTACAAGTTTGTACAAGTGTGTACAAGTTTGTAAAAGGTTGTACAAGTGTGTACAAGGGTGTACAAGTGTGTACAAGGTTGTACAAGTGTGTACAAGCTTGTACAAGTGTGTACAAGGGTGTACAAGTGTGTACAAGGTTGTACAAGTTTTTACATGGTTGTACAAGTGTGTACAAGGTTGTACAAGTGTGTACAAGGTTGTACAAGTTTTTACAAGGTTGTACAAGTGTGTACAAGGTTGTACAAGTGTGTACAAGGTTGTACAAGTTTGTACAAGGTTGTACAAGTGTGTACAAGGTTGTACAAGTGTGTACAAGGTTGTACAAGTGTGTACAAGGTTGTACAAGTGTGTACAAGGTTGTACAAGTGTGTACAAGGTTGTACAAGTGTGTACAAGGTTGTACAAGTGTGTACAAGGTTGTACAAGTGTGTAAAAGGTTGTACAAGTGTGTACAAGGTTGTACAAGTGTGTACAAGGTTGTACAAGTGTGTACAAGGGTGTACAAGTGTGTACAAGGTTGTACAAGTTTTTACAAGGTTGTACAAGTGTGTACAAGGGTGTAAAATCGTGTACAAGGATGTACAAGTTTGTACAAGTTTGTACAAGGTTGTACAAGTGTGTACAAGGATGTACAAGTTTGTACAAGTTTGTACAAGGTTGTACAAGTGTGTACAAGCTTTTACAAGTGTGTACAAGGGTGTACAAGTGTGTACAAGGATGTACAAGTTTGTACAAGGGTGTACAAGTGTGTACGATAAGTAAAAGTGTGTACAAGGGTGTACAAGGTTGTACAAGTGTGTACAAGGTTGTACAATTGTGTACAAGGCTGTACAACTGTGTACAAGGTTATACAATTGTGTACAAGGCTGTACAAGTGTGTACAAGGTTGTACAAGTGTGTACAAGGTTGTACAAGTGTGTACAAGGTTGTACAAGTGTGTACAAGGTTGTACAAGTTGTGTACAAGGTTGTACATGTGTGTACAAGGTTGTACAAGTTTTTACAAGGCTGTACAAGTGTGTACAAGGTTGTACAAGGTTGTACAAGGCTGTACAAGTGTGTACAAGGTTGTACAAGGTTGTACAAGTGTGTACAAGGGTGTACAAGTTTTTACAAGGTTGTACAAGTGTGTACAAGGTTGTACAAGTGTGTACAAGGCTGTACAATTGTGTACAAGGTTGTACAAGTGTGTACAAGGTTGTACAAGTGTGTACAAGGTTGTACAATTGTGTACAAGGCTGTACAAGTGTGTACAAGGTTGTACAAGTGTGTACAAGGCTGTACAATTGTTTACAAGGTTGTACAAGTGTGTACAAGGTTGTACAAGTGTGTACAAGGTTGTACAATTGTGTACAAGGCTGTACAAGTTTGTTCAAGGTTGTACAAGTGTGTACAAGGTTGTACAAGTGTGTACAAGGGTGTACAATTGTGTACAAGGATGTTCAAGTGTGTACAAGGTTGTACAAGTGTGTACAAGGATGTACAAGTTTGTACAAGGGCTGTACAAGTGTGTACGATGTGTAAAAGTTTGTACAAGGGTGTACAAGTTTGTACAAGTGTGTACAAGGTTGTACAATTGTGTACAAGGCTGTACAAGTGTGTACAAGGTTGTACAATTTTGTACAAGGCTGTACAAGTGTGTACAAGGTTGTACAAGTGTGTACAAGGCTGTACAATTGTGTACAAGGTTGTACAAGTGTGTACAAGGTTGTACAAGTGTGTACAAGGTTGTACAATTGTGTACAAGGCTGTACAAGTGTGTACAAGGTTGTACAAGTGTGTACAAGGTTGTACAAGTGTGTACAAGGTTGTACAATTGTGTACAAGGTTGTACAAGTGTGTACAAGGTTGTACAAGTGTGTACAAGGGTGTACAAGTGTGTACAAGGTTGTACAAGTGTGTACAAGGGTGTACAAGTGTGTACAAGGTTGTACAAGTGTGTACAAGCTTTTACAAGTGTGTACAAGGGTGTACAAGTGTGTACAAGTTTGTACAAGTTTGTACAAGGTTGTACAAGTGTGTACAAGGTTATACAATTGTGTACAAGGTTGTACAAGTGTGTACAAGGTTGTACAAGTGTGTACAAGCTTTTACAAGTGTGTACAAGGGTGTACAAGTGTGTACAAGTTTGTACAAGTTTGTACAAGGTTGTACAAGTGTGTACAAGGTTGTACAAGTGTGTACAAGGTTGTACAAGTGTGTACAAGGTTGTACAAGTGTGTACAAGGTTGTACAAGTGTGTACAAGGTTGTACAAGTGTGTACAAGTTTTTAAATTGTGTACATGGGTGTACAATTGTGTACAAGGCTGTACAAGTGTGTACAAGGTTGTACAAGTGTGTACAAGGTTGTAACAGGGGGTACAAGGTTGTACAAGTGTGTACAAGGTTGTACAAGTGTGTACAAGGGTGTACAGGTTTGTACAATGTTGTACAAGTGTACAAGTTTGTATAAGGTTGTACAAGTGTGTACAAGGGTGTACAAGTGTGTACAAGCTTGTACAAGTTTGTACAAGGGTGTACAGGTTTGTACAAGGTTGTACAAGTGTGTACAAGGGTGTACAAATTTGTACAAGGATGAAAAGGTTGTACAAGTTTGTACAAGTTTGTACAAGGTTGTACAAGTGTGTACAAGGTTGTACAAGTGTGTACAAGGTTGTACAAGTGTGTACAAGGTTGTACAAGTGTGTACAACTTGTACACGTGTGTACAAGTTTGTACAAGTGTGTACAAGGTTGTACAAGTGTGTACAAGGTTGTACAAGTTTGTACAAGGTTGTACAAGTGTGTACAAGTTTGTACAAGTGTGTACAAGTTTGTACAAGGTTGTACAAATGTGTACAAGGGTGTACAAAAATGTACAAGGGTGCACAAGTTTGAACAAGGGTGTACAAGTGTGTACAAGCTTGTACAAGTGTGTACAAGCTTGTACAAGTGTGTACAAGGGTGTACAGAATTGTACAAGGTTGTACAAGTGTGTACAAGGGTGTACAAGTATGTACAATAATGTACAAGTTTGTACAAGTGTGTACAAGTTTGTAAAAGGTTGTACAAGTGTGTACAAGGGTGTACAAGTGTGTACAAGGTTGTACAAGTGTGTACAAGCTTGTACAAGTGTGTACAAGGGTGTACAAGTGTGTACAAGGTTGTACAAGTTTTTACATGGTTGTACAAGTGTGTAAAAGGTTGTACAAGTGTGTACAAGGTTGTACAAGTTTTTACAAGGTTGTACAAGTGTGTACAAGGTTGTACAAGTGTGTACAAGGTTGTACAAGTGTGTACAAGGTTGTACAAGTGTGTACAAGGTTGTACAAGTGTGTACAAGGTTGTACAAGTGTGTACAAGGTTGTACAAGTGTGTACAAGGTTGTACAAGTGTGTACAAGGTTGTACAAGTGTGTACAAGGTTGTACAAGTGTGTACAAGGTTGTACAAGTGTGTACAAGGTTGTACAAGTGTGTACAAGGTTGTACAAGTGTGTACAAGGTTGTACAAGTGTGTAAAAGGTTGTACAAGTGTGTACAAGGTTGTACAAGTGTGTACAAGGTTGTACAAGTGTGTACAAGGTTGTACAAGTGTGTACAAGGTTGTACAAGTTGTGTACAAGGTTGTACATGTGTGTACAAGGGTGTACAAGTTTTTACAAGGCTGTACAATTGTGTACAAGGTTGTACAAGTGTGTACAAGGTTGTACAAGTGTGTACAAGGTTGTACAATTGTGTACAAGGCTGTACAAGTGTGTACAAGGTTGTACAAGTGTGTACAAGGCTGTACAATTGTGTACAAGGTTGTACAAGTGTGTACAAGGTTGTACAAGTGTGTACAAGGTTGTACAATTGTGTACAAGGCTGTACAAGTGTGTTCAAGGTTGTACAAGTGTGTACAAGGTTGTACAAGTGTGTACAAGGGTGTACTATTGTGTACAAGGATGTACAAGTGTGTACAAGGTTGTACAAGTGTGTACAAGGATGTACAAGTTTGTACAAGGGCTGTACAAGTGTGTACGAAGTGTAAATGTTTGTACAAGGGTGTACAAGTTTGTACAAGTGTGTACAAGGTTGTACAATTGTGTACAAGGCTGTACAAGTGTGTACAAGGTTGTACAATTTTGTACAAGGCTGTACAAGTGTGTACAAGGTTGTACAAGTGTGTACAGGGCTCTACAATTGTGTACAAGGTTGTACAAGTGTGTACAAGGTTGTACAAGTGTGTACAAGGTTGTACAATTGTGTACAAGGGTTTACAAGTGTGTACAAGGTTGTACAATTGTGTACAAGGCTGTACAAGTGTGTAAAAGGTTGTACAAGTGTGTACAAGGTTGTACAAGTGTGTACAAGGTTTTACAAGTGTGTACAAGGTTGTTCAAGTGTGTACAAGGTTGTACAAGTGTGTACGAGGTTTCACAATTGTGTACAAGGTTGTACAAGTGTGTACAAGGTTGTACAATTGTGTACAAGGCTGTACAAGTGTGTACAAGGTTGTACAAGGTTGTACAAGTGTGTACAAGGGTGTACAAGTTTTAACAAGGTTGTACAAGTGTGTACAAGGTTGTACAAGTGTGTACAAGGCTGTACAATTGTGTACAAGGTTGTACAAGTGTGTACAAGGTTGTACAAGTGTGTACAAGGTTGTACAATTGTGTACAAGGCTGTACAAGTGTGTACAAGGTTGTACAAGTGTGTACAAGGCTGTACAATTGTGTACAAGGTTGTACAAGTGTGTACAAGGTTGTACAAGTGTGTACAAGGTTGTACAATTGTGTACAAGACTGTACAAGTGTGTACAAAGTTGTGCAAGTGTGTACAAGGTTGTACAAGTGTGTACAAGGTTGTACAATTGTGTACAAGGTTGTACAAGTGTGTACAAGGTTGTACAAGTGTGTACAAGGGTGTACAATCGTGTACAAGGATGTACAAGATTGTACAAGATTGTACAAGTGTGTACTGGGTTGTACAAGTGTGTACAAGATTGTATAAGTTTGTACAAGGTTGTACAAGTGTGTACAAGGGTGTACAAGTGTGTACAAATGTGTACAAGTGTGTACAGGGGTGTACAAGTTTGTACAAGGGTGTACAAGTTTTACAAGGTTGTACAAGTGTGTACAAGGTTGTACAAGTTGTGTACTGGGTTGTACAAGTGTGTACAAGATTGTATAAGTTTGTACAAGGTTGTACAAGTGTGTACAAGGGTGTACAAGTGTGTACAAATGTGTACAAGTGTGTACAGGGTTGTACAAGTTTGTACAAGGGTGTACAAGTTTAACAAGGTTGTACAAGTGTGTACAAGGTTGAACAAGTTGTGTACAAGGTTGTACATGTGTGTACAAGGGTGTACAAGTGTGTACAAGGTTGTACAAGTGTGTACAAGCTTGTACAAGTGTGTACAAGGGTGTACAAGTGTGTACAAGGGTGTACAAGTGTGTACAAGGTTGTACAAGTTTTTACAAGGTTGTACAAGTGTGTACAAGGCGGTAAAATCGTGTACAAGGATGTACAAGTTTGTACAAGTTTGTACAAGGTTGTACAAGTGTGTACAAGGATGTACAAGTTTGTACAAGGGTGTACAAGTGTGTACGATGTGTAAAAGTTTGTACAAGGGTGTACAAGGTTGTACAAGTGTGTACAAGGTTGTACAATTGTGTACAAGGCTGTACAAGTGTGTACAAGGTTGTACAATTTTGTACAAGGCTGTACAATTGTGTACAAGGTTGTACAAGTGTGTACAAGGCTGTACAATTGTGTACAAGGTTGTACAAGTGTGTACAAGGTTGTACAAGTGTGTACAAGGTTGTACAATTGTGTACAAGGCTGTACAAGTGTGTACAAGATTTGTACAAGTGTGTACAAGGTTGTACAAGTGTGTACAAGGTTGTACAAGTGTGTACAAGGTTGTACAAGTGTGTACAAGGTTGTACAATTGTGTATCAGGTTGTACAAGTGTGTACAAGGTTGTACAAGTGTGTACAAGGGTGTACAATCGTGTACAAGGATGTACAAGTTTGTAAAAGTTTGTACAAGTTTGTACAAGTTTGTACAAGGTTGTACAAGTGTGTACAAGGATGTACAAGTTTGTACAAGGGTGCACAAGTGTGTACAAGGGTGTACAATCGTGTACAAGCTTGTACAAGTGTGTACAAGGGTGTACAGGTTTGTACAAGGTTGTACAAGGTTGTACAAGTGTGTACAAGGGTGTACAAATGTGTACAAGGATGTAAAAGTTTGTACAAGTGTGTACAAGTTTGTACAAGGTTGTACAAGTGTGTACAAGGTTTTACAATTGTGTACAAGGTTGTACAAGTGTGTACAAGGTTGTACAAGTGTGTACAAGGTTGTACAAGTGTGTACAAGGTTGTACAAGTGTGTACAACTTGTACAAGTGTGTACAAGCTTGTACAAGTGTGTACAAGGTTGTACAAGTGTGTACAAGGTTGTACAAGTGTGTACAAAGTTGTACAATTGTGTACAAGGCTGTACAAGTGTGTACAAGGTTGTACAAGTGTGTACAAGGCTGTACAATTGTGTACAAGGTTGTACAAGTGTGTACAAGGTTGTACAAGTGTGTACAAGGTTGTACAATTGTGTACAAGGCTGTACAAGTGTGTTCAAGGTTGTACAAGTGTGTACAAGGTTGTACAAGTGTGTACAAGGGTGTACAATTGTGTACAAGGATGTACAAGTGTGTACAAGGTTGTACAAGTGTGTACAAGGATGTACAAGTTTGTACAAGGGCTGTACAAGTGTGTACGAAGTGTAAATGTTTGTACAAGGGTGTACAAGTTTGTACAAGTGTGTACAAGGTTGTACAATTGTGTACAAGGCTGTACAAGTGTGTACAAGGTTGTACAATTTTGTACAAATCTGTACAAGTGTGTACAAGGTTGTACAAGTGTGTACAGGGCTCTACTATTGTGTACAAGGTTGTACAAGTGTGTACAAGGTTGTACAAGTGTGTACAAGGTTGTACAATTGTGTACAAGGCTGTACAAGTGTGTAAAAGGTTGTACAAGTGTGTACAAGGTTGTACAAGTGTGTACAAGGTTGTACAAGTGTGTACAAGGTTGTTCAAGTGTGTACAAGGTTGTACAAGTGTGTACGAGGTTTCACAATTGTGTACAAGGTTGTACAAGTGTGTACAAGGTTGTACAATTGTGTACAAGGC
This sequence comes from Macrosteles quadrilineatus, assembly GCF_028750875.1. Classification (NCBI taxonomy): domain Eukaryota; kingdom Metazoa; phylum Arthropoda; class Insecta; order Hemiptera; family Cicadellidae; genus Macrosteles; species Macrosteles quadrilineatus. The sequence goes on along the minus strand of NW_026542795.1, from coordinate 77,485 downwards.
TGTACAAGTGTGTACAAGGTTGTACAAGGTTGTACAAGTGTGTACAAGGGTGTACAAGTTTTAACAAGGTTGTACAAGTGTGTACAAGGTTGTACAAGTGTGTACAAGGCTGTACAATTGTGTACAAGGTTGTACAAGTGTGTACAAGGTTGTACAAGTGTGTACAAGGTTGTACAATTGTGTACAAGGCTGTACAAGTGTGTACAAGGTTGTACAAGTGTGTACAAGGCTGTACAATTGTGTACAAGGTTGTACAAGTGTGTACAAGGTTGTACAAGTGTGTACAAGGTTGTACAATTGTGTACAAGACTGTACAAGTGTGTACAAAGTTGTGCAAGTGTGTACAAGGTTGTACAAGTGTGTACAAGGTTGTACAATTGTGTACAAGGTTGTACAAGTGTGTACAAGGTTGTACAAGTGTGTACAAGGGTGTACAATCGTGTACAAGGATGTACAAGTTTGTACAAGATTGTACAAGTGTGTACTGGGTTGTACAAGTGTGTACAAGATTGTATAAGTTTGTACAAGGTTGTACAAGTGTGTACAAGGGTTTACAAGTGTGTACAAATGTGTACAATTGTGTACAGGGGTGTACAAGTTTGTACAAGGGTGTACAAGTTTTACAAGGTTGTTCAAGTGTGTACAAGGTTGTACAAGTTGTGTACTGGGTTGTACAAGTGTGTACAAGATTGTATAAGTTTGTACAAGGTTGTACAAGTGTGTACAAGGGTGTACAATTGTGTACAAATGTGTACAAGTGTGTACAGGGGTGTACAAGTTTGTACAAGGGTGTACAAGTTGTGTACAAGGTTGTACATGTGTGTACAAGGGTGTACAAGTGTGTACAAGGTTGTACAAGTGTGTACAAGCTTGTACAAGTGTGTACAAGGGTGTACAAGTGTGTACAAGGGTGTACAAGTGTGTACAAGGTTGTACAAGTTTTTACAAGGTTGTACAAGTGTGTACAAGGCGGTAAAATCGTGTACAAGGATGTACAAGTTTGTACAAGTTTGTACAAGGTTGTACAAGTGTGTACAAGGATGTACAAGTTTGTACAAGGGTGTACAAGTGTGTACGATGTGTAAAAGTTTGTACAAGGGTGTACAAGGTTGTACAAGTGTGTACAAGGTTGTACAATTGTGTACAAGGCTGTACAAGTGTGTACAAGGTTGTACAATTTTGTACAAGGCTGTACAATTGTGTACAAGGTTGTACAAGTGTGTACAAGGCTGTACAATTGTGTACAAGGTTGTACAAGTGTGTACAAGGTTGTACAAGTGTGTACAAGGTTGTACAATTGTGTACAAGGCTGTACAAGTGTGTACAAGATTTGTACAAGTGTGTACAAGGTTGTACAAGTGTGTACAAGGTTGTACAAGTGTGTACAAGGTTGTACAAGTGTGTACAAGGTTGTACAATTGTGTATCAGGTTGTACAAGTGTGTACAAGGTTGTACAAGTGTGTACAAGGGTGTACAATCGTGTACAAGGATGTACAAGTTTGTAAAAGTTTGTACAAGTTTGTACAAGTTTGTACAAGGTTGTACAAGTGTGTACAAGGATGTACAAGTTTGTACAAGGGTGCACAAGTGTGTACAAGGGTGTACAATCGTGTACAAGCTTGTACAAGTGTGTACAAGGGTGTACAGGTTTGTACAAGGTTGTACAAGGTTGTACAAGTGTGTACAAGGGTGTACAAATGTGTACAAGGATGTAAAAGTTTGTACAAGTGTGTACAAGTTTGTACAAGGTTGTACAAGTGTGTACAAGGTTTTACAATTGTGTACAAGGTTGTACAAGTGTGTACAAGGTTGTACAAGTGTGTACAAGGTTGTACAAGTGTGTACAAGGTTGTACAAGTGTGTACAACTTGTACAAGTGTGTACAAGCTTGTACAAGTGTGTACAAGGTTGTACAAGTGTGTACAAGGTTGTACAAGTGTGTACAAAGTTGTACAATTGTGTACAAGGCTGTACAAGTGTGTACAAGGTTGTACAAGTGTGTACAAGGCTGTACAATTGTGTACAAGGTTGTACAAGTGTGTACAAGGTTGTACAAGTGTGTACAAGGTTGTACAATTGTGTACAAGGCTGTACAAGTGTGTTCAAGGTTGTACAAGTGTGTACAAGGTTGTACAAGTGTGTACAAGGGTGTACAATTGTGTACAAGGATGTACAAGTGTGTACAAGGTTGTACAAGTGTGTACAAGGATGTACAAGTTTGTACAAGGGCTGTACAAGTGTGTACGAAGTGTAAATGTTTGTACAAGGGTGTACAAGTTTGTACAAGTGTGTACAAGGTTGTACAATTGTGTACAAGGCTGTACAAGTGTGTACAAGGTTGTACAATTTTGTACAAATCTGTACAAGTGTGTACAAGGTTGTACAAGTGTGTACAGGGCTCTACTATTGTGTACAAGGTTGTACAAGTGTGTACAAGGTTGTACAAGTGTGTACAAGGTTGTACAATTGTGTACAAGGCTGTACAAGTGTGTAAAAGGTTGTACAAGTGTGTACAAGGTTGTACAAGTGTGTACAAGGTTGTACAAGTGTGTACAAGGTTGTTCAAGTGTGTACAAGGTTGTACAAGTGTGTACGAGGTTTCACAATTGTGTACAAGGTTGTACAAGTGTGTACAAGGTTGTACAATTGTGTACAAGGCTGTACAAGTGTGTACAAGGTTGTACAAGGTTGTACAAGTGTGTACAAGGGTGTACAAGTTTTAACAAGGTTGTACAAGTGTGTACAAGGTTGTACAAGTGTGTACAAGGCTGTACAATTGTGTACAAGGTTGTACAAGTGTGTACAAGGTTGTACAAGTGTGTACAAGGTTGTACAATTGTGTACAAGGCTGTACAAGTGTGTACAAGGTTGTACAAGTGTGTACAAGGCTGTACAATTGTGTACAAGGTTGTACAAGTGTGAACAAGGTTGTACAAGTGTGTACAAGGTTGTACAATTGTGTACAAGACTGTACAAGTGTGTACAAAGTTGTGCAAGTGTGTACAAGGTTGTACAAGTGTGTACAAGGTTGTACAATTGTGTACAAGGTTGTACAAGTGTGTACAAGGTTGTACAAGTGTGTACAAGGGTGTACAATCGTGTACAAGGATGTACAAGTTTGTACAAGATTGTACAAGTGTGTACTGGGTTGTACAAGTGTGTACAAGATTGTATAAGTTTGTACAAGGTTGTACAAGTGTGTACAAGGGTTTACAAGTGTGTACAAATGTGTACAATTGTGTACAGGGGTGTACAAGTTTGTACAAGGGTGTACAAGTTTTACAAGGTTGTTCAAGTGTGTACAAGGTTGTACAAGTTGTGTACTGGGTTGTACAAGTGTGTACAAGATTGTATAAGTTTGTACAAGGTTGTACAAGTGTGTACAAGGGTGTACAAGTGTGTACAAATGTGTACAAGTGTGTACAGGGGTGTACAAGTTTGTACAAGGGTGTACAAGTTTTACAAGGTTGTACAAGTGTGTACAAGGTTGTACAAGTTGTGTACAAGGTTGTACATGTGTGTACAAGGGTGTACAAGTGTGTACAAGGTTGTACAAGTGTGTACAAGCTTGTACAAGTGTGTACAAGGGTGTACAAGTGTGTACAAGGTTGTACAAGTTTTTACAAGGTTGTACAAGTGTGTACAAGGCGGTAAAATCGTGTACAAGGATGTACAAGTTTGTACAAGTTTGTACAAGGTTGTACAAGTGTGTACAAGGATGTACAAGTTTGTACAAGGGTGTACAAGTGTGTACGATAAGTAAAAGTGTGTACAAGGGTGTACAAGGTTGTACAAGTGTGTACAAGGTTGTACAATTGTGTACAAGGCTGTACAAGTGTGTACAAGGTTGTACAATTGTGTACAAGGCTGTACAAGTGTGTACAAGATTGTACAAGTGTGTACAAGGTTGTACAAGTGTGTACAAGGATGTACAAGTTTGTACAAGGGTGTACAAGTGTGTACGATGTGTAAAAGTTTGTACAAGGGTGTACAAGGTTGTACAAGTGTGTACAAGGTTGTACAATTGTGTACAAGGCTGTACAAGTGTGTACAAGGTTGTACAATTTTGTACAAGGCTGTACAAGTGTGTACAAGGTTGTACAAGTGTGTACAAGGCTGTACAATTGTGTACAAGGTTGTACAAGTGTGTACAAGGTTGTACAAGTGTGTACAAGGTTGTACAATTGTGTACAAGGCTGTACAAGTGTGTACAAGGTTGTACAAGTGTGTACAAGGTTGTACAAGTGTGTACAAGGTTGTACAAGTGTGTACAAGGTTGTACAAGTGTGTACAAGGTTGTACAATTGTGTATCAGGTTGTACAAGTGTGTACAAGGTTGTACAAGTGTGTACAAGGGTGTACAATCGTGTACAAGGATGTACAAGTTTGTAAAAGTTTGTACAAGTTTGTACAAGTTTGTACAAGGTTGTACAAGTGTGTACAAGGATGTACAAGTTTGTGTAAGGGTGCACAAGTGTGTACAAGGGTGTACAATCGTGTACAAGCTTGTACAAGTGTGTACAAGGGTGTACAGGTTTGTACAAGGTTGTACAAGTGTGTACAAGGGTGTACAAATGTGTACAAGGATGTAAAAGTTTGTACAAGTGTGTACAAGTTTGTACAAGGTTGTACAAGTGTGTACAAGGTTTTACAATTGTCTACAAGGTTGTACAAGTGTGTACAAGGTTGTACAAGTGTGTACAAGGTTGTACAAGTGTGTACAAGGTTGTACAAGTGTGTACAACTTGTACAAGTGTGTACAAGCTTGTACAAGTGTGTACAAGGTTGTACAAGTTTGTACAAGGTTGTACAAGTGTGTACAAGTTTGTACAAGTGTGTACAAGTTTGTACAAGGTTGTACAAATGTGTACAAGGGTGTACAAAAGTGTACAAGGGTGCACAAGTTTGAACAAAGGTGTACAAGTGTGTACAAGCTTGTACAAGTGTGTACAAGCTTGTACAAGTGTGTACAAGCTTGTACAAGTGTGTACAAGCTTGTACAAGTGTGTACAAGGGTGTACAGGTTTGTACAAGGTTGTACAAGTGTGTACAAGGGTGTACAAGTGTGTACAAGGTTGTACAAGTGTGTACAAGCTTGTACAAGTGTGTACAAGGGTGTACAAGTGTGTACAAGGTTGTACAAGTTTTTACATGGTTGTACAAGTGTGTACAAGGTTGTACAAGTGTGTACAAGGTTGTACAAGTGTGTACAAGGTTGTACAAGTGTGTACAAGGTTGTACAAGTGTGTACAAGGTTGTACAAGTGTGTACAAGGTTGTACAAGTGTGTACAAGGTTGTACAAGTGTGTACAAGGTTGTACAAGTGTGTACAAGGTTGTACAAGTGTGTACAAGGTTGTACAAGTGTGTACAAGGTTGTACAAGTGTGTACAAGGTTGTACAAGTGTGTACAAGGTTGTACAAGTGTGTACAAGGTTGTACAAGTGTGTACAAGGGTGTACAAGTGTGTACAAGGTTGTACAAGTTTTTACAAGGTTGTACAAGTGTGTACAAGGGTGTAAAATCGTGTACAAGGATGTACAAGTTTGTACAAGTTTGTACAAGGTTGTACAAGTGTGTACAAGGATGTACAAGTTTGTACAAGGGTGTACAAGTGTGTACGATAAGTAAAAGTGTGTACAAGTGTGTACAAGGTTGTACAATTGTGTACAAGGGTGTACAGGTTTGTACAAGGTTGTACAAGGTTGTACAAGTGTGTACAATGGTGTACAAATGTGTACAAGGATGTAAAAGTTTGTACAAGTGTGTACAAGTTTGTACAAGGTTGTACAAGTAAGTACAAGGTTGTACAATTGTGTACAAGGCTGTACAAGTGTGTACAAGGTTGTACAAGTGTGTACAAGGTTGTACAAGTGTGTACAAGGGTGTACAATCGTGTACAAGGATGTACAAGTTTGTAAAAGTTTGTACAAGTTTGTACAAGTTTGTACAAGGTTGTACAAGTGTGTACAAGGATGTACAAGTTTGTACAAGGGTGCACAAGTGTGTACAAGGGTGTACAATCGTGTACAAGCTTGTACAAGTGTGTACAAGGGTGTACAGGTTTGTACAAGGTTGTACAAGGTTGTACAAGTGTGTACAAGGGTGTACAAATGTGTACAAGGTTGTACAAGTGTGTACAAGGTTGTACAAGTGTGTACAAGGTTGTACAAGTGTGTACAAGGTTGTACAAGTGTGTACAAGGTTGTACAAGTGTGTACAAGGTTGTACAAGTGTGTACAAGGGTGTACAAGTGTGTACAAGGTTGTACAAGTTTTTACAAGGTTGTACAAGTGTGTACAAGGGTGTAAAATCGTGTACAAGGATGTACAAGTTTGTACAAGTTTGTACAAGGTTGTACAAGTGTGTACAAGGATGTACAAGTTTGTACAAGGGTGTACAAGTGTGTACGATAAGTAAAAGTGTGTACAAGGGTGTACAAGGTTGTACAAGTGTGTACAAGGTTGTACAATTGTGTACAAGGCTGTACAACTGTGTACAAGGTTGTACAATTGTGTACAAGGCTGTACAAGTGTGTACAAGGTTGTACAAGTGTTTACAAGGTTGTACAAGTGTGTACAAGGATGTACAAGTTTGTACAAGGGTGTACAAGTGTGTACGATGTGTAAAAGTTTGTACAAGGGTGTACAAGGTTGTACAAGTGTGTACAAGGTTGTACAAATGTGTACAAGGCTGTACAATTTTGTACAAGGCTGTACAAGTGTGTACAAGGCTGTACAAGTGTGTACAAGGTTGTACAATTGTGTACAAGGCTGTACAATTGTGTACAAGGTTGTACAAGTGTAAACAAGGTTGTACAAGTGTGTACAAGGTTGTACAATTGTGTACAAGGCTGTACAAGTGTGTACAAGGTTGTACAAGTGTGTACAAGGTTGTACAAGTGTGTACAAGGTTGTACAATAGTGTGTCAGGTTGTACAAGTGTGTACAAGGTTGTACAAGTTTGTACAAGGTTGTACAAGTGTGTACAAGGATGTACAAGTTTGTACAAGGGAGTACAAGTTTGTACAAGATTGTACAAGTGTGTACTGGGTTGTACAAGTGTGTACAAGATTGTATAAGTTTGTACAAGGTTGTACAAGTGTGTACAAGGGTGTACAAGTGTGTACAAATGTGTACAAGTTTTACAAGGTTGTACAAGTGTGTACAAGGTTGTACAAGTTGTGTACAAGGTTGTACATGTGTGTACAAGGGTGTACAAGTTTTTACAAGGCTGTACAAGTGTGTACAAGGTTGTACAAGGTTGTACAAGGCTGTACAAGTGTGTACAAGGTTGTACAAGGTTGTACAAGTGTGTACAAGGGTGTACAAGTTTTTACAAGGTTGTACAAGTGTGTACAAGGTTGTACAAGTGTGTACAAGGCTGTACAATTGTGTACAAGGTTGTACAATTGTGTACAAGGCTGTACAAGTGTGTACAAGGTTGTACAAGTTTGTACAAGGGTGTACAAGTGTGTACGATGTGTAAAAGTTTGTACAAGGGTGTACAAGGTTGTACAAGTGTGTACAAGGTTGTACAATTGTGTACAAGGCTGTACAATTTTGTACAAGGCTGTACAAGTGTGTACAAGGCTGTACAAGTGTGTACAAGGTTGTACAATTGTGTACAAGGCTGTACAAGTGTGTACAAGGTTGTACAAGTGTGTACAAGGTTGTACAATTGTGTATCAGGTTGTACAAGTGTGTACAAGGTTGTACAAGTGTGTACAAGGGTGTACAATCGTGTACAAGGATGTACAAGTTTGTAAAAGTTTGTACAAGTTTGTACAAGTTTGTACAAGGTTGTACAAGTGTGTACAAGGATGTACAAGTTTGTACAAGGGTGCACAAGTGTGTACAAGGGTGTACAATCGTGTACAAGCTTGTACAAGTGTGTACAAGGGTGTACAGGTTTGTACAAGGTTGTACAAGGTTGTACAAGTGTGTACAATGGTGTACAAATGTGTACAAGGATGTAAAAGTTTGTACAAGTGTGTACAAGTTTGTACAAGGTTGTACAAGTGTGTACAAGGTTGTACAATTGTGTACAAGGCTGTACAAGTGTGTACAAGGTTGTACAAGTGTGTACAAGGTTGTACAAGTGTGTACAAGGTTGTACAAGTGTGTATCAGGTTGTACAAGTGTGTACAAGGTTGTACAAGTGTGTACAAGGGTGTACAATCGTGTACAAGGATGTACAAGTTTGTAAAAGTTTGTACAAGTTTGTACAAGTTTGTACAAGGTTGTACAAGTGTGTACAAGGATGTACAAGTTTGTACAAGGGTGCACAAGTGTGTACAAGGGTGTACAATCGTGTACAAGCTTGTACAAGTGTGTACAAGGGTGTACAGGTTTGTACAAGGTTGTACAAGGTTGTACAAGTGTGTACAAGGGTGTACAAATGTGTACAAGGTTGTACAAGTGTGTACAAGGTTGTACAAGTGTGTACAAGGTTGTACAAGTGTGTACAAGGTTGTACAAGTGTGTACAAGGTTGTACAAGTGTGTACAAGGTTGTACAAGTGTGTACAAGGGTGTACAAGTGTGTACAAGGTTGTACAAGTTTTTACAAGGTTGTACAAGTGTGTACAAGGGTGTAAAATCGTGTACAAGGATGTACAAGTTTGTACAAGTTTGTACAAGGTTGTACAAGTGTGTACAAGGATGTACAAGTTTGTACAAGGGTGTACAAGTGTGTACGATAAGTAAAAGTGTGTACAAGGGTGTACAAGGTTGTACAAGTGTGTACAAGGTTGTACAATTGTGTACAAGGCTGTACAACTGTGTACAAGGTTGTACAATTGTGTACAAGGCTGTACAAGTGTGTACAAGGTTGTACAAGTGTGTACAAGGTTGTACAAGTGTGTACAAGGATGTACAAGTTTGTACAAGGGTGTACAAGTGTGTACGATGTGTCAAAGTTTGTACAAGGGTGTACAAGGTTGTACAAGTGTGTACAAGGTTGTACAAATGTGTACAAGGCTGTACAATTTTGTACAAGGCTGTACAAGTGTGTACAAGGCTGTACAAGTGTGTACAAGGTTGTACAATTGTGTACAAGGCTGTACAATTGTGTACAAGGTTGTACAAGTGTAAACAAGGTTGTACAAGTGTGTACAAGGTTGTACAATTGTGTACAAGGCTGTACAAGTGTGTACAAGGTTGTACAAGTGTGTACAAGGTTGTACAAGTGTGTACAAGGTTGTACAATAGTGTGTCAGGTTGTACAAGTGTGTACAAGGTTGTACAAGTGTGTACAAGGGTGTACAATCGTGTACAAGGATGTACAAGTTTGTACAAGTTTGTACAAGTTTGTACAAGGTTGTACAAGTGTGTACAAGGATGTACAAGTTTGTACAAGGGAGTACAAGTTTGTACAAGATTGTACAAGTGTGTACAAGGGTGTACAAGTGTGTACAAATGTGTACAAGTTTTACAAGGTTGTACAAGTGTGTACAAGGTTGTACAAGTTGTGTACAAGGTTGTACATGTGTGTACAAGGGTGTACAAGTTTTTACAAGGCTGTACAAGTGTGTACAAGGTTGTACAAGGTTGTACAAGGCTGTACAAGTGTGTACAAGGTTGTACAAGGTTGTACAAGTGTGTACAAGGGTGTACAAGTTTTTACAAGGTTGTACAAGTGTGTACAAGGTTGTACAAGTGTGTACAAGGCTGTACAATTGTGTACAAGGTTGTACAAGTGTGTACAAGGTTGTACAAGTGTGTACAAGGTTGTACAATTGTGTACAAGGCTGTACAAGTGTGTACAAGGTTGTACAAGTGTGTACAAGGCTGTACAATTGTGTACAAGGTTGTACAAGTGTGTACAAGGTTGTACAAGTGTGTACAAGGTTGTACAATTGTGTACAAGGCTGTACAAGTGTGTTCAAGGTTGTACAAGTGTGTACAAGGTTGTACAAGTGTGTACAAGGGTGTACAATTGTGTACAAGGATGTACAAGTGTGTACAAGGTTGTACAAGTGTGTACAAGGATGTACAAGTTTGTACAAGGGCTGTACAAGTGTGTACGATGTGTAAAAGTTTGTACAAGGGTGTACAAGTTTGTACAAGTGTGTACAAGGTTGTACAAGTTGTGTACAAGGTTGTACATGTGTGTACAAGGGTGTACAAGTTTTTACAAGGCTGTACAAGTGTGTACAAGGTTGTACAAGGTTGTACAAGGCTGTACAAGTGTGTACAAGGTTGTACAAGGTTGTACAAGTGTGTACAAGGGTGTACAAGTTTTTACAAGGTTGTACAAGTGTGTACAAGGTTGTACAAGTGTGTACAAGGCTGTACAATTGTGTACAAGGTTGTACAATTGTGTACAAGGCTGTACAAGTGTGTACAAGGTTGTACAAGTTTGTACAAGGGTGTACAAGTGTGTACGATGTGTAAAAGTTTGTACAAGGGTGTACAAGGTTGTACAAGTGTGTACAAGGTTGTACAATTGTGTACAAGGCTGTACAATTTTGTACAAGGCTGTACAAGTGTGTACAAGGCTGTACAAGTGTGTACAAGGTTGTACAATTGTGTACAAGGCTGTACAAGTGTGTACAAGGTTGTACAAGTGTGTACAAGGTTGTACAATTGTGTATCAGGTTGTACAAGTGTGTACAAGGTTGTACAAGTGTGTACAAGGGTGTACAATCGTGTACAAGGATGTACAAGTTTGTAAAAGTTTGTACAAGTTTGTACAAGTTTGTACAAGGTTGTACAAGTGTGTACAAGGATGTACAAGTTTGTACAAGGGTGCACAAGTGTGTACAAGGGTGTACAATCGTGTACAAGCTTGTACAAGTGTGTACAAGGGTGTACAGGTTTGTACAAGGTTGTACAAGGTTGTACAAGTGTGTACAATGGTGTACAAATGTGTACAAGGATGTAAAAGTTTGTACAAGTGTGTACAAGTTTGTACAAGGTTGTACAAGTGTGTACAAGGTTGTACAATTGTGTACAAGGCTGTACAAGTGTGTACAAGGTTGTACAAGTGTGTACAAGGTTGTACAAGTGTGTACAAGGTTGTACAAGTGTGTATCAGGTTGTACAAGTGTGTACAAGGTTGTACAAGTGTGTACAAGGGTGTACAATCGTGTACAAGGATGTACAAGTTTGTAAAAGTTTGTACAAGTTTGTACAAGTTTGTACAAGGTTGTACAAGTGTGTACAAGGATGTACAAGTTTGTACAAGGGTGCACAAGTGTGTACAAGGGTGTACAATCGTGTACAAGCTTGTACAAGTGTGTACAAGGGTGTACAGGTTTGTACAAGGTTGTACAAGGTTGTACAAGTGTGTACAAGGGTGTACAAATGTGTACAAGGTTGTACAAGTGTGTACAAGGTTGTACAAGTGTGTACAAGGTTGTACAAGTGTGTACAAGGTTGTACAAGTGTGTACAAGGTTGTACAAGTGTGTACAAGGTTGTACAAGTGTGTACAAGGGTGTACAAGTGTGTACAAGGTTGTACAAGTTTTTACAAGGTTGTACAAGTGTGTACAAGGGTGTAAAATCGTGTACAAGGATGTACAAGTTTGTACAAGTTTGTACAAGGTTGTACAAGTGTGTACAAGGATGTACAAGTTTGTACAAGGGTGTACAAGTGTGTACGATAAGTAAAAGTGTGTACAAGGGTGTACAAGGTTGTACAAGTGTGTACAAGGTTGTACAATTGTGTACAAGGCTGTACAACTGTGTACAAGGTTGTACAATTGTGTACAAGGCTGTACAAGTGTGTACAAGGTTGTACAAGTGTGTACAAGGTTGTACAAGTGTGTACAAGGATGTACAAGTTTGTACAAGGGTGTACAAGTGTGTACGATGTGTCAAAGTTTGTACAAGGGTGTACAAGGTTGTACAAGTGTGTACAAGGTTGTACAAATGTGTACAAGGCTGTACAATTTTGTACAAGGCTGTACAAGTGTGTACAAGGCTGTACAAGTGTGTACAAGGTTGTACAATTGTGTACAAGGCTGTACAATTGTGTACAAGGTTGTACAAGTGTAAACAAGGTTGTACAAGTGTGTACAAGGTTGTACAATTGTGTACAAGGCTGTACAAGTGTGTACAAGGTTGTACAAGTGTGTACAAGGTTGTACAAGTGTGTACAAGGTTGTACAATAGTGTGTCAGGTTGTACAAGTGTGTACAAGGTTGTACAAGTGTGTACAAGGGTGTACAATCGTGTACAAGGATGTACAAGTTTGTACAAGTTTGTACAAGTTTGTACAAGGTTGTACAAGTGTGTACAAGGATGTACAAGTTTGTACAAGGGAGTACAAGTTTGTACAAGATTGTACAAGTGTGTACTGGGTTGTACAAGTGTGTACAAGATTGTATAAGTTTGTACAAGGTTGTACAAGTGTGTACAAGGGTGTACAAGTGTGTACAAATGTGTACAAGTTTTACAAGGTTGTACAAGTGTGTACAAGGTTGTACAAGTTGTGTACAAGGTTGTACATGTGTGTACAAGGGTGTACAAGTTTTTACAAGGCTGTACAAGTGTGTACAAGGTTGTACAAGGTTGTACAAGGCTGTACAAGTGTGTACAAGGTTGTACAAGGTTGTACAAGTGTGTACAAGGGTGTACAAGTTTTTACAAGGTTGTACAAGTGTGTACAAGGTTGTACAAGTGTGTACAAGGCTGTACAATTGTGTACAAGGTTGTACAAGTGTGTACAAGGTTGTACAAGTGTGTACAAGGTTGTACAATTGTGTACAAGGCTGTACAAGTGTGTACAAGGTTGTACAAGTGTGTACAAGGCTGTACAATTGTGTACAAGGTTGTACAAGTGTGTACAAGGTTGTACAAGTGTGTACAAGGTTGTACAATTGTGTACAAGGCTGTACAAGTGTGTTCAAGGTTGTACAAGTGTGTACAAGGTTGTACAAGTGTGTACAAGGGTGTACAATTGTGTACAAGGATGTACAAGTGTGTACAAGGTTGTACAAGTGTGTACAAGGATGTACAAGTTTGTACAAGGGCTGTACAAGTGTGTACGATGTGTAAAAGTTTGTACAAGGGTGTACAAGTTTGTACAAGTGTGTACAAGGTTGTACAATTGTGTACAAGGCTGTACAAGTGTGTACAAGGTTGTACAATTTTGTACAAGGCTGTACAAGTGTGTACAAGGTTGTACAAGTGTGTTCAAGGCTGTACAATTGTGTACAAGGTTGTACAAGTGTGTACAAGGTTGTACAAGTGTGTACAAGGTTGTACAATTGTGTACAAGGCTGTACAAGTGTGTACAAGGTTGTACAAGTGTGTACAAGGTTGTACAAGTGTGTACAAGGTTGTACAATTGTGTACAAGGTTGTACAAGTGTGTACAAGGTTGTACAAGTGTGTACAAGGGTGTACAAGTGTGTACAAGGTTGTACAAGTGTGTACAAGCTTTTACAAGTGTGTACAAGGGTGTACAAGTGTGTACAAGTTTGTACAAGTTTGTACAAGGTTGTACAAAAGTGTACAAGGTTATACAATTGTGTACAAGGTTGTACAAGTGTGTACAAGGTTGTACAAGTGTGTACAAGCTTTTACAAGTGTGTCCAAGGGTGTACAAGTGTGTACAAGTTTGTACAAGTTTGTACAAGGTTGTACAAGTGTGTACAAGGTTGTACAAGTGTGTACAAGGTTGTACAAGTGTGTACAAGGTTGTACAAGTGTGTACAAGGTTGTACAAGTGTGTACAAGGTTGTACAAGTGTGTACAAGTTTTTAAATTGTGTACATGGGTGTACAATTGTGTACAAGGCTGTACAAGTGTGTACAAGGTTGTACAAGTGTGTACAAGGTTGTAACAGGGGGTACAAGGTTGTACAAGTGTGTACAAGGTTGTACAAGTGTGTACAAGGGTGAACAGGTTTGTACAATGTTGTACAAGTGTGTACAAGTTTGTACAAGGTTGTACAAGTGTGTACAAGGGTGTACAAGTGTGTACAAGGGTGCACAAGTGTGTACAAGGGTGTACAATCGTGTACAAGCTTGTACAAGTGTGTACAAGGGTGTACAGGTTTGTACAAGGTTGTACAAGTGTGTACAAGGGTGTACAAATGTGTACAAGGATGAAAAGGTTGTACAAGTGTGTACAAGTTTGTAAAAGTTTGTACAAGTTTGTACAAGTTTGTACAAGGTTGTACAAGTGTGTACAAGGATGTACAAGTTTGTACAAGGGTGCACAAGTGTGTACAAGGGTGTACAATCGTGTACAAGCTTGTACAAGTGTGTACAAGGGTGTACAGGTTTGTACAAGGTTGTACAAGGTTGTACAAGTGTGTACAAGGGTGTACAAATGTGTACAAGGTTGTACAAGTGTGTACAAGGTTGTACAAGTGTGTACAAGGTTGTACAAGTGTGTACAAGGTTGTACAAGTGTGTACAAGGTTGTACAAGTGTGTACAAGGTTGTACAAGTGTGTACAAGGGTGTACAAGTGTGTACAAGGTTGTACAAGTTTTTACAAGGTTGTACAAGTGTGTACAAGGGTGTAAAATCGTGTACAAGGATGTACAAGTTTGTACAAGTTTGTACAAGGTTGTACAAGTGTGTACAAGGATGTACAAGTTTGTACAAGGGTGTACAAGTGTGTACGATAAGTAAAAGTGTGTACAAGGGTGTACAAGGTTGTACAAGTGTGTACAAGGTTGTACAATTGTGTACAAGGCTGTACAACTGTGTACAAGGTTGTACAATTGTGTACAAGGCTGTACAAGTGTGTACAAGGTTGTACAAGTGTGTACAAGGTTGTACAAGTGTGTACAAGGATGTACAAGTTTGTACAAGGGTGTACAAGTGTGTACGATGTGTAAAAGTTTGTACAAGGGTGTACAAGGTTGTACAAGTGTGTACAAGGTTGTACAAATGTGTACAAGGCTGTACAATTTTGTACAAGGCTGTACAAGTGTGTACAAGGCTGTACAAGTGTGTACAAGGTTGTACAATTGTGTACAAGGCTGTACAATTGTGTACAAGGTTGTACAAGTGTAAACAAGGTTGTACAAGTGTGTACAAGGTTGTACAATTGTGTACAAGGCTGTACAAGTGTGTACAAGGTTGTACAAGTGTGTACAAGGTTGTACAAGTGTGTACAAGGTTGTACAATAGTGTGTCAGGTTGTACAAGTGTGTACAAGGTTGTACAAGTGTGTACAAGGGTGTACAATCGTGTACAAGGATGTACAAGTTTGTACAAGTTTGTACAAGTTTGTACAAGGTTGTACAAGTGTGTACAAGGATGTACAAGTTTGTACAAGGGAGTACAAGTTTGTACAAGATTGTACAAGTGTGTACTGGGTTGTACAAGTGTGTACAAGATTGTATAAGTTTGTACAAGGTTGTACAAGTGTGTACAAGGGTGTACAAGTGTGTACAAATGTGTACAAGTTTTACAAGGTTGTACAAGTGTGTACAAGGTTGTACAAGTTGTGTACAAGGTTGTACATGTGTGTACAAGGGTGTACAAGTTTTTACAAGGCTGTACAAGTGTGTACAAGGTTGTACAAGGTTGTACAAGGCTGTACAAGTGTGTACAAGGTTGTACAAGGTTGTACAAGTGTGTACAAGGGTGTACAAGTTTTTACAAGGTTGTACAAGTGTGTACAAGGTTGTACAAGTGTGTACAAGGCTGTACAATTGTGTACAAGGTTGTACAAGTGTGTACAAGGTTGTACAAGTGTGTACAAGGTTGTACAATTGTGTACAAGGCTGTACAAGTGTGTACAAGGTTGTACAAGTGTGTACAAGGCTGTACAATTGTGTACAAGGTTGTACAAGTGTGTACAAGGTTGTACAAGTGTGTACAAGGTTGTACAAGTGTGTACAAGGTTGTACAATTGTGTACAAGGCTGTACAAGTGTGTTCAAGGTAGTACAAGTGTGTACAAGGTTGTACAAGTGTGTACAAGGGTGTACAATTGTGTACAAGGATGTACAAGTGTGTACAAGGTTGTACAAGTGTGTACAAGGATGTACAAGTTTGTACAAGGGCTGTACAAGTGTGTACGATGTGTAAAAGTTTGTACAAGGGTGTACAAGTTTGTACAAGTGTGTACAAGGTTGTACAATTGCGACGATACTTTCTGCACTGGACAAATATTATTAAAAGTGCAGTCGCAGTCGCAACCGTTTGCCGGGGATAGCTCAACCTACGATGGCTGGGTAAAATTCCAGGGTCTGCGATAAGGTCAGGGAAACCACTAGGCCAAAAGCCGGGTCTAACCGGTATAGGACTGGCTCATACACGGGCACTGTGAACAAGTCAAAAACAAGTCACCAAAACAAACGTGCAATAATCACTACCAGGCCTACGCCGATTCTCCACACTCCTAGGGGGTCGTTGCTGACTACGCAACTCGGGCTTCGTCCTAACTATCCAATAGTTAAGCCCAGAGTGCCTAAAACACGGTGAGTACACGACGACTTGCCAATAAAAACCACAACGCGTGTTATCACCAGGCGGGGTCTACTAGGCCACTATAATCCAATACACAACTCTAATGCCCAAGCTAAGAATCAAACAGTTCACTCAATAATCGTACCACATAATAATATACAAGTACACTATAGGTAGAGTGACTACACCACTAGTAGCAGTAGGCTACCCAGCTCTTGCGGGGACCAATCAGAGAGCAGCATTTCATCCCCACCCCTCCCTAGGCCACGCCCCCTAGCCAATCAGAGCTCAGCATTCCACCTAGGCCACGCCCCCTAACCAATCAGAGCTCAGCATTCCACCTAGGCCACGCCCCCTAGCCAATCAGAGAGCAGCATTCCCCAGCCAATCAGAGAGCAATATTTCCCTTAAGCCATGCCCCCCTGGTGTCCCACGTGGTCTATCCTCACACGTGTTCTAACCTCACTTTTATTTTCCCGCCAAATAACGTAACCTTAAGCCATGCCCCCTGGTGTCCCACGTGGTCTATCCTCACACGTGTTCTAACCTCACTTTTATTTTCCCGCCAAGTAACGTAACCTCATCTCCCCATGCAAATATTGTAAATGTGATTGGTAAGGATTGAACCTGTGAACCTCTTAGATCAACGACTAACGCTACTCCCGCTATGATACATCACCATACCAAAAATCAACATTTCACCCCGACCAGAAATAAAACGTTTGGTGATTGGTAAGGTTCGAACCCGTGAACATCTGGCTCATACACAGTCTCATACACAGTCAGCTACTAGAAAGAAACATTATTCACATTACCAATCATCCCAAAAATACATGGCATCTATGAAATGTAAGTTTAACATCGAACATATTGGTGGCCTTTACAAAGGCCGTTTTTTATGTTCAATGGTAAAGTTCCGTTTAAGCCTTCTTTCAGTTGTTTTTAACATTGGATACGTGAATTATCATTTGTTTTGTCATTTTTATTGACTGCAGTATATTATAGGTATATGTAAATAAGACTCAGCAAATATTGTGATTGGTAAGGATCGAACCCATGAACCTCCGGCTCATATACAGCTTCATACACAGCCAACTGCTAGAAAGAAACATTATTCAGATTACCATCATCCTAACATTACATAACATCTATGAAATGTTGATTTAACGTTCAACATTTCGTGGCCTTTACAAAGGCCATTTTTTATTCTCAACGGTAAAGTTCCGCTTAAGCGTTTTTTCAGCTGTTTTTAACATTGGATACGTGAATTATCATTTGTTTTGTTATTTTTGGATACGTGAATTATCATTTGTTTTGTTATTTTTATTGACTGCAGTATTATAGGTATATGTAAATAAGACTCAGCAAATATTGTGATTGGTAAGGATCGAACCCATGAACCTCCGGCTCATATACAGCTTCATACACAGCCAACTGCTAGGAAGAAACATTATTCAGATTACCATCATCCTAACATTACATAACATCTATGAAATTTTGATTTAACGTTTTAAAATTTGGTGGCCTTTACAAAGGCCGTTTTTTATTCTCAACGGTAAAGATCCGCTTAAGCGTTTTTTTGTGCTGTTTTTAACATTGGATACGTGAATTATCATTTGATTCGCTTTTGTTATGGACTACAGCATGTAGAATTTTATAAAATAAAATAAAAATTTAATGTTTTTTTCTTGGATAATTATACACATTGCTTAGTATATAATGGTTTTAATACTATGGTTTAATACTATCTATTTACGATTTAAATTTACATTTCTCTATCTAAAAATTAGTAATGTCTAAGAAGAATTGGTGGTCATTTGTAAAGTTTTGTTTAATGGCTATTACTAATACCTATTATTTACAATAATCTAAAAAGTTATTGCAAACATTATATTTCTACAAATTTTCTTCTTCTTCTTCATCATCATCACGGTTCTGTAACAAAACAAGGAAGTGTTAATTGTGTGTATCCTGGTTGCTGATTGGTTGTAATAAGCTTGTACCTGATTGGTCATAAATAGGTAATCTGTTGTGTGATTGGTCAATTTTTGCTATTTATACTTTTCAGTACTAATTTTCTTTCACTTTGCTTTTGGCAGTTGAACGTGTTGGATGTGTGCTCTTGTGTTTGACGTTTTGAGGTTATGTTTGCAAGTTATTTCTAGTGTTAATGTTAGTCTGATTATTTATTGTGTAGTACATCAGTTTTATAGTAAGTGAACATTTTTTCTTTTGTGTAACGTGTTGTGCAATCAGTGTGTTATATTAAGCTTTGTGTGCACGCAGCTGTGCCCCCACCACATCTTGTGTCCCTGTGTTGTATTGTGCAATCCGTGTGATATATTTAGCTGTGTGCCCCCACTAGAACTAGTGTATCTGTGTCCCTTTCACTTTTCTCTAGGCATCTGACTACGATGGATGTAAGTATGGCTGATAATGTATCCGATGAAGTAGTTGAACCCGTTAAAGTAGTTGAGCCTGTTACTTTGATTAGTACTGATCAAACTTATGTAAATAAATTTAGATTGTATGGAAGTAAAACAGTATTTAAGTTCACTAATCCGCCTCCAGAGACTAATGAGATTGATTGGTTGAGACAAGGGTTTGCGCAAATTGTAAATAGTATGAAAGAACAAGCATTTGAAAACGATCAACTTGGGTTTACTCTACAAAGTCTCAACTTGAAATCAAAAGCACCTGGCTATGTAAATTTTCGTCCGGCTACTGAAATTGATGAAAATGTTTTGTGGCAAATCTTTGGTGGTATTGTGCAATCAAACTCTGAATCCATCAAATCTACCGACACCTTTAAAGTGGAATGCACTAGAATTAATCTTCCTGTAGGTTCTGGGAGAGTAAGGCCTGGGTTTTACAATACGTTTGATGAGGAATGCAAGTCAAGACGGGGAATTGTTGTCATTAATAATAAAGATAAATTGTGTTTACCCCGTGCAATTGTAGTGGCTATGGCCAATGTAACCAAAGACCCCCTTTACAATGCAGTTAGAAAAGATGATGGGAAAAGACAGACTGTTAGGGCTCAGGAACTTGTGTGTCGAGCCAGGGTTGAAATGCCAGAGGGTGGAGCTGGGATCCCGGAACTTGAAAAATTTCAGGGGTTTTTGAGAGACTACAAAATTGTCGTGTACAACTATGACAGGAAAGGACGTGATGTCTACTTTGAGGGAAATGTAGAAAACCCCAAGTTCAAAATTAACTTGATTTTTCACAATGGACACTACAATGTGATTAATTGTTTGACTGCTGCTTTTGTTTGTAATTATTTCTGTGAAGCCTGTCATGTACCCTACGACCATAAAAGAGAGCATCGTTGCTCAAACATTTGCCCACAGTGTCAAACTATCTCACCTCCTTGTGTAGTGGAGAGTGGTGGTGTTCTGTGCCCTAAATGTAACATGACTTATAAAAATCAGAGATGTTTTATCGCGCATCAAGCTGATAGATGTAAAAATGTAAAAAAGTGTCTAGACTGTGGGAAATTGGTTTTGATTAGAGATCGGTCTAAGCCTCATAAATGTGGTGAAGTATATTGCAAACCTTGCTGTTCATTTGAAGACCCTAACCACAAATGCTATATGAAACCAGACACAAGAAAGCCTAAATCCAAAAACTTTTTGTTTATTTTCTTTGACTTGGAAACCCGTCAAGATGAGTCCCTGCCCTCAGATCCCGAGTCTAAATTGCATCAAGTGAACTTGTGTGTGTCACAACAGTTTTGCTATCAGTGTATTGAGGCTAAATTTTGTATGGCTTGTAAAAATCGTACGCGAGTGTTTAGTTCTGAACCAGTCACTCAGTTCATGGACTATGTGATGCAAGTCCGTAAAAATTTTAAAGATGTCTGTGTCATCGCACACAATGGGCAGGGCTTTGATTTCCAGTTTTTGCTCAAGTATGTGCTGGAGGATACGAAGTTCACTCCGAAACTTGTAATGCGGGGAACTAAGGTAATTTTGATGGAGATTGACAATGTGAGGTTTGTTGATTCACTTAGTTATTTCCCTATGCCTCTTGCTGCACTACCTAAAGCCTTTGACCTTCCCCCGGAAAAGAAGAAAGGCTATTTTCCCCACCTCTTCAACACCCTTAAGAATCAAAATTATGTGGGTCCTATGCCGGCAAAGGAGTTTTACTGCCCAGAATCTATGTTTGAAAAATCACACAAAGATTTTGAAAGATGGTATAATGATCAGGTTGGAAACCACGTTACATTTGACTTTAAGAAAGAAATCCTAGAGTATTGTATGTCGGACGTTGATATCTTGGCTCAAGCTTGTTTAAAGTTCCGTTCAATTTTCCTGCAAGAGTGTAATGTGGACCCGTTTCTCGAGGCTGTAACCATTGCCAGTGCTTGTAACTTGGCCTTCCGTCGGAAATTTTTGAAGAAAAATACCATCGGCATCGTTCCTAAAAACGGCTATAGGCTTACAGACGCCCAATCGGCAATCGCGTTACAGTGGCTAACGTGGGAAGAGGAGAAACGTGGAGTTAGAATAGAACACGCCGGCCGTGGAAAAGAAGTTAAGATTAGTGGAATGAAAGTTGATGGTTTTGACGGTCAAAATATTTATGAATTTCAAGGCTGCTACTGGCATGGCTGCCCTAAATGCTTTCCCTATGATCGTGAACTTGCTTTGAAAGAGGATCCCTCTGACTCACTCCATTTGCGGTATGAACGGACCAAATCGAAAATAGCAAAGTTGGGTGATAACGTTGTACAAATGTGGGAATGTGAGTTTAGAAAGTTAAAAAAGACAGAAAACCTGAAACACCTAGAAAAGTTGCCGATCCTCAACAATTTACCTCTGAATCCGAGGCAAGCATTTTTTGGGGGCCGAACCGGGAATGCCAAAACCTATCACAAATGCGCCGAAGGGGAAACCATTGAGTATGTGGATGTTTGCTCTCTCTATCCCTGGGTATGTAAATATGGCAAGTACCCTGTAGGCCATCCAACGATCTATGTAGGAGACAAAGAGTGTAGACAGAGAGGTCTCAATGTTGAGGGTCTATTAAAATGTAAAGTACTTCCACCTCGTGAGCTCTATCACCCCGTTCTCCCAGCCAAAATGAATGACAAGTTAATGTTTGTTTTGTGTGCGACTTGTGGAGATGGTCAGATTCAAACTGATTGCGACCACGAAAGTGGTGACAGAGCACTTATTGGGACCTGGACCATGGACGAAGTTCGTAAAGCTGTAGAAAAGGGTTATGTTGTGCTTGACATGTATGAACTTTGGGAGTATAAGGTAGCCACATATGAAAACGGGGGATTGTTCACTGACTTTATAAATACATTTTTAAAAATGAAACAGGAAGCATCTGGGTTCCCTAGTTGGTGTGAAACCGAGGAAGATAAGGATCAGTACGTTGACGATTATTTTAAAAGAGAGGGTGTCCAACTGGAAAAAGACCAAATTATCAAGAATGGTGGATTGAGGTCGTTAGCTAAACTGATGTTGAACTCTTTTTGGGGAAAATTTGGACAGCGTGAAAATCAGACCAAAGCTACAATCGTCAGGGACCCTAAAACACTTTTCAAAATGTTAACTAGCCCTGAAATAGATGTAAATAGAGTACAGATTGTCAATGATAAGGTTCTTGTTGTCAGCTGGGAGTATATTGAGGAGGTTGGGGAGCCATTGCAAAATGTAAATGTTGTGTTGGCAGCTTACACCACAGCCCAAGCGAGATTGAAGCTCTATGAGCATCTAGATGCTCTGGGTGGTCAGGTATTGTATTATGATACTGATTCTGTACTATATGTATATAAGGGTGGTTTGTACAGAGTCCCCACGGGAGATTATCTAGGGGAAATGACCGATGAGTTGGCCGAGTACGGCCCTGGATCATATATAGTAGAGTTTGTTTCTGGAGGTCCGAAAACCTATGCATACCTTGTGTGGTCAACAAACAAACAAAAATTGATTCCCGTATGTAAAGTAAAAGGGCTTACATTAAACATGAAAACTTCTAAAAAGATTGGATTTGACAGTTTGAAAGAGATGGTCCTTGGTGATGCTGCACAAACAATGGACATTGAGGAAAATAGAATCAGACGAACAAAGAATAGGAACATAGTTACAATCAGTGAAGTCAAACAGTTTAAAATTACGGGACCAAAGAGGAAACATAGTAGCAATTATGATACACTTCCATATGGGTTTAAAATTAAAAAAACTCGCCAAAATCTCAACTCCTGAATCATCACTATCACTCAAGTACTCCCAGTCCCCAACATCCACCTCGTTCCAGCCATTCCACCCTCCTTGCTACCAATTAAACCCAAATACCGAATCTGTGTCTTCGTCTTCTTTTTCTTCGCTTAAATTTAAAAATTAACAAATCCTACACCATAAATAATTTTGAATGAAATAATTTACAACCAACACTAGAGAGATCATGTTGGACACTGAACACATGTTGCACATGCTGCACATGTGTAGCGCTCCCCTCTCCACTATCGCTACATACCTTAATGGCGGCATACGCAGTTTTTCTTGGCGGTAACGGTGGTGGCCTTAGATCCAGGGGTTGAAGTTCTTAGTATATTGGCTCCAACGGCTCGCGTTTGATGGAAAACACCCACCCAAAACATGATGCGAAGCACATGGTGACTGAGATCCAACTGGAGTGGGGCTATTTTTAAATCTGTTTGTACATTGAGGCGCTCAAATCTGGAGGGACTTGGGCTACTCCTTGTGCATGTGTGAATGCTATTGGTCACTGGCGCGGCCGACTAAAAAGCCCGTAAACCATGAGTGAATGTTGGTCACTGGCACGGCTGACTAAAAAGCCTGTAAACCATGTGTGAAGGTCACTGGCGCGGCTGACTAAAAGGCCCGTAAACCACGTGTGGAGGGGTAAGTGTCATTCCACTTGGAACCTTTACACCACTATGTTGTCCCTACTCGAGTTTTCAGCTAGAACGATTACTGTTAATCTGTTTCTTTTAAATACTGTAAAGCAAGCAGCAATCCCACCTATGATTAAAGATTAAATATTCAATTACCACCATGAAAACTGCGGCTATGTCTACTACCATATTTGTTTTTTCGACAATGAAGAGTTTTGTAGGGATTTTGGAGAGGCAGCGAATATTTCTTTCCGATCGTTTGGAACGATTGTATGTGTACCAAAATTTAAAACTCCAAGAGATAGATGCACCGTCTGTGCAGCACGTCTATACAAATGGACCAGATTGAGATGTTCCTGTTTACAATCCATGATCCCATCCTTGAGAAGGTGGTAAGAGACGTTTTGGGGGAACGGAGACGGCAACTAGTTTGTTTTTGGAGGCCGTCACGAGCTGTGGCGGTGGAGGGGCCGCAGCTTTTCTGGGGGCAAATAAAAAGATAGTCTATTCTTTTTGGAACATTCTAACCATCATGTTGTCCCTGTCCGAGCTTCCAATTAGAAAGATTTACACAACCGTCATCCTTTTACTTTATGTAAAAGAAAGTGTTGATCTTCCATCAACGCTATGGCAGGACATTTTGAACTATCATAAAGAAAACTGTGGTTATGTAACCCTAAAATACTACGAGTCTTTTCGAGGCTCTAGAAGGTTATGTATTGACTGTGGAAGAATGGTTGATCTTCCTTCTCACTTAAGGCAAAGAGACATATAAGGCGATACATGTATCCAAAGTTTAAGGTACCAAAAGAAACATGCCGCATTTGCATGGCTCCTTTATTTATCTTCCATAAAGTCACTTGTAAATATTGTAAAATCTAAATGTAAAAATAAGAATAATAAACGGAGATGGCAACTAGTTGGTTTTTGGAGGCCATCACGAGCTGTGGCGGTGGAGGGGCCGCAGCATTTCTAAAAACTTAATAAGTTATCAATACACTGTTAAGTTGTATCATTTTAACAATGGATGTCAGACGTGCTATAGCTGAAGAGCTACACAAACCTGCTAGAAAGAATTACACTAGACGGAAAGTGACTCTTAAAGGGTTGAATGATTTGTACCAGGCTGATCTCGTAGAGATGCAGCCTTATGCAAAGTTAAATAAAGGTAATCGGTACATAATGACTATGATTAACTGTTTTTCAAAATTCGGTTTTGCAGTCCCGTTAAAAGATAAGACAGGTCCAGCAGTTGCCAAGGCACTTGAACCTATATTGATCAAACATAAGATGAAACACTTTCAAACCGATCAGGGAACCGAATGGTTTAATAAACATATTGGTGCTCTCATGAAAAAGTATAGAATTAACCATTATTCTACGTTTTCCGATTTAAAAGCTAGTATCGTGGAGAGATTTAACAGAACTTTGAAACAGTGGATGTGGAAAGAGTTTACCGCTAAGGGTGCATATGAATGGTTATCATTACTTCCTGATATTCTCAAGCGATATAATAACTCGGTACATAGAACAATTGGTATGAAACCAAAAGATGTGAAACAAAAGAATGTAAAGGAAATATTAAAAAGGATAAACAAGAAGGGAAAAAGGGTGGCACCAAAATATAAACTGGGAGATAGTGTTAGGATAAGCAAGTATAAAAGAGTTTTCACTAAAGGCTATCTGCCAAACTGGACAAACGAGGTTTTCACCATTTACGCAATCAAACCGACAAAACCACCTACATATGTACTCAAAGACCATAATGGTGAAATACTAAAGGGAGGGTTTTATGAACAAGAGCTAAATAAATCAAAGACCGGAAATGTATATTTAGTTGAAAGAGTGTTACAACGGAAAGGAGATAAAATAAAAGTCAGATGGCTTGGCTTTGACAAGAAAAGTGACACGTGGCTTAGTAAAAGCGACATTCTTATTTAGAACATACATCCGGTGACTGCTACATGTAGATCAAGCAGCTGCATCCGGTCGTATTTATAAACGATAGGGTGAGTGTGCTACAATCAGTTGAACACGATGGGTGTGGCGCAGCAGAGCCCCCCTTTGACGTTAAGAAACTATGACAAGTATTTTGGCGAGGGTCTGGCATCTAAAAATAAACACGGCCATCTGTTACTAGACTTAATTCGCTGCTCCTTTCAGTCCCCAGCAACTCGGGTAAAACTAATTTTGTGTTTAATTTATTATTCGATTCAAATGGTCTTCTTTTTAAAAATATCTACATTTTTGAAAATCCCTTAATCAGTCTAAATACCAGTTTTTACCGTTGGCTCTGCCTAAGCAAATGGGCCATTTTGCATATGGTGACAACAACTTGGTAGTTCATCCAAGTAAGACTAAACAGCATTCAAAAATGATATTTGATGATATATACTGTGAGAAACACGACAAATAATAAATAAATTATATAAATAAATTGGCTCAAAATTATTTTCAAACCACCTTATAGTACTGTATTACAAATTTAAATGATAAAATGCAAAGAACCGCTCGCTGGGATTCAAAAAAGGGTTAATTGAAAGGCTTCACCAAGTAAATAACCCATTACATTAGTCAAAGGACAAAAAAAAGTGGGAGGTGGCAAATCTGTTATGGAGTGGCCATCACCGTAGGCTGTTGTGGTTGGGGCAGCCTACCCCAGAGGTTAGGACTCTTGGTGAAGCTCTGGGTTAACAAAAAGAACGCGCCGGGACCCTACGGCCTAGCCTAACAGCTTACCGTGGTGTGGAAACTGGGTCACTTGTCTAAACTCCAAAGAACAGGTAGAATCTCTCCACAAACTAAACTTTGAGTTTGTCAAAGTCCAGATCACGGATATTTGTAACAAACCAGCCGCATGCTTCATCAGCATCATCAATAAAAAATGAATTACACACTCTAGATCAAATAAATTTATCGAATATTGGTTAGTACCATAATTTTACTAAACACTGTCCGTACTCCATAGTCCACACTGTGGAAGTACCTGGAAATTTAAACGATACAACGCAAAGAACCGCTCGCTGGTTAACTCGTCATCATGGTAAGGATCTGTAACATACAATGAAGGTTTAATTACAACACTTTGCATTCTTTTTAAATTATTTACACAAAAGGCTAGGAAAAGATGTTCCTGCAGAGGGAAATTCTTCATTAGAACTGGCATCTTTATCGTAACTCTGGTTCTGTTTATTCGCTCCCCAGTCGATACTAGTATTGCTTCCAAAGAGTCTCGGATATCTTCCCAAAATGCAGGTGCTGTACGGATCATTTCTAGGACATTAATATCCTCCATAAAGTGGTTAGTTAGCCATAGTGTGTCCTGCAATTCAACTCTGACAGTCTGTACTGCTGTCAAGATATCAGCTAGCTCGTAACCTTCCGGTAGATTGCAGCTCCAACTCTGTAAAATGTCGGCCAGCCTAAACTCTCGAATTTGTTGGCGGTCGGCTTCAACTTGGCACGATACACACCGAGCAGCAGACTGTCGCTTCTGGAAACATAGGTAAGTATTATTGTATGTCTAAATGTATACCTATATGTATTTTCCCCAAACCCGATCACCTTACCCTAGTTCTTCCTGTTGAAGTTGATGGTTCGGGACGAGATCGCATTCATTGCGGGAGAGCTCTCGGCAACCCTAAAGATGTTCATAATTGGGGTTCTTGAGATATTTGTACAGGGCTCAATGTAGTGTAAATTGGTGGAGGCTGTGTTGCCTGGTTCAAGCTCACGCGTGAATTACTAGCATCATCCTTGGCTTCCACAAGATGCCTGTCAATTAGAGTGGCTGTGTGGACTATGGAGTACGGACAGTGTTTGGTAAAATTCTGGTACTAACCGATATTCGATAAATTTATTTGATCTAGAGTGTGTAATTCATTTTTTATTGATGATGCTGATGAAGCATGCGGCTGGTTTGTTACAAATATCCGTGATCTGGACTTTGACAAACTCAAATGTTTAGTTTGTGGAGAGATTCTACCTGTTCTTTGGAGTTTAGACAAGTGACCCAGTTTCCACACTACGGTAAGCTGTTAGGCTAGGCCGTAGGGTCCCGGCGCGTTCTTTTTGTTAACCTAGAGCTTCACCAAGAGTCCTAACCTCTGGGGTAGGCTGCCCAAACCACCGCAGCCTACGGTGATGGCCACTCCATAACAGATTTGCCACCTCCCACTTTTTTTGTCCTTTGACTAATGTAATGGGTTATTTACTTGGTGAAGCCTTTCAATTAACCCTTTTTTGAATCCCAGCGAGCGGTTCTTTGCATTTTATCATTTAAATTTGTAATACAGTACTATAAGGTGGTTTGAAAATAATTTTGAGCCAATTTATTTATATAATTTATTTATTATTTGTCGTGTTTCTCACAGTATATATCATCAAATATCATTTTTGAATGCTGTTTAGTCTTACTTGTATGAACTACCAAGTTGTTGTCACCATATGCAAAATGGCCCATTTGCTTAGGCAGAGCCAACGGTAAAAACTGGTATTCAGACTGATTAAGGGATTTTCAAAAATGTAGATATTTTTAAAAAGAAGACCATTTGAATCGAATAATAAATTAAACACAAAATTAGTTTTACCCGAGTTGCTGGGGACTGAAAGGAGCAGCGAATTAAGTCTAGTAACAGATGGCCGTGTTTATTTTTAGATGCCAGACCCTCGCCAAAATACTTGTCATAGTTTCTTAAGGGGGGCTCTGCTGCGCCACACCCAACTGATTGTACTCAAATCAACTGATTGTGTTCAACTGATTGTAGCACACTCACCCTATCGTTTATAAATACGACCGGATGCAGCTGCTTGATCTACATGTAGCAGTCACCGGATGTATGTTCTAAATAAGAATGTCGCTTTTACTAAGCCACGTGTCACTTTTCTTGTCAAAGCCAAGCCATCTGACTTTTATTTTATCTCCTTTCCGTTGTAACACTCTTTCAACTAAATATACATTTCCGGTCTTTGATTTATTTAGCTCTTGTTCATAAAACCCTCCCTTTAGTATTTCACCATTATGGTCTTTGAGTACATATGTAGGTGGTTTTGTCGGTTTGATTGCGTTTGAATGCTGTTTAGTCTTACTTGGATGAACTACCAAGTTGTTGTCACCATATGCAAAATGGCCCATTTGCTTAGGCAGAGCCAACGGTAAAAACTGGTATTTAGACTGATTAAGGGATTTTCAAAAATGTAGATATTTTTAAAAAGAAGACCATTTGAATCGAATAATAAATTAAACACAAAATTAGTTTTACCCCAGTTGCTGGGGACTGAAAGGAGCAGCGAATTAAGTCTAGTAACAGATGGCCGTGTTTATTTTTAGATGCCAGACCCTCGCCAAAATACTTGTCATAGTTTCTTAACGTCAAAGGGGGGCTCTGCTGCGCCACACCCATCGTGTTCAACTGATTGTAGCACACTCACCCTATCGTTTATAAATACGACCGGATGCAGCTGCTTGATCTACATGTAGCAGTCACCGGATGTATGTTCTAAATAAGAATGTCGCTTTTACTAAGCCACGTGTCACTTTTCTTGTCAAAGCCAAGCCATCTGACTTTTATTTTATCTCCTTTCCGTTGTAACACTCTTTCAACTAAATATACATTTCCGGTCTTTGATTTATTTAGCTCTTGTTCATAAAACCCTCCCTTTAGTATTTCACCATTATGGTCTTTGAGTACATATGTAGGTGGTTTTGTCGGTTTGATTGCGTAAATGGTGAAAACCTCGTTTGTCCAGTTTAGCAGATAGCCTTTAGTGAAAACTCTTTTATACTTGCTTATCCTAACACTATCTCCCAGTTTATATTTTGGTGCCACCCTTTTTCCCTTCTTGTTTATCCTTTTTAATATTTCCTTTACATTCTTTTGTTTCACATCTTTTGGTTTCATACCAATTGTTCTATGTACCGAGTTATTATATCGCTTGAGAATATCAGGAAGTAATGATAACCATTCATATGCACCCTTAGCGGTAAACTCTTTCCACATCCACTGTTTCAAAGTTCTGTTAAATCTCTCCACGATACTAGCTTTTAAATCGGAAAACGTAGAATAATGGTTAATTCTATACTTTTTCATGAGAGCACCAATATGTTTATTAAACCATTCGGTTCCCTGATCGGTTTGAAAGTGTTTCATCTTATGTTTGATCAATATAGGTTCAAGTGCCTTGACAACTGCTGGACCTGTCTTATCTTTTAACGGGACTGCAAAACCGAATTTTGAAAAACAGTTAATCATAGTCATTATGTACCGATTACCTTTATTTAACTTTGCATAAGGCTGCATCTCTACGAGATCGGCCT
Organism: Macrosteles quadrilineatus; assembly: GCF_028750875.1. NCBI lineage: Eukaryota > Metazoa > Arthropoda > Insecta > Hemiptera > Cicadellidae > Macrosteles > Macrosteles quadrilineatus. Next base: position 47,911 of record NW_026542795.1, on the reverse strand, counting down.
GGTACAAATCATTCAACCCTTTAAGAGTCACTTTCCGTCTAGTGTAATTCTTTCTAGCAGGTTTGTGTAGCTCTTTAGCTATAGCACGTCTGACATCCATTGTTAAAATGATACAACTTAACAGTGTATTGATAACTTATTAAGTTTTTAGAAATGCTGCGGCCCCTCCACCGCCACAGCTCGTGATGGCCTCCAAAAACCAACTAGTTGCCATCTCCGTTTATTATTCTTATTTTTACATTTAGATTTTACAATATTTACAAGTGACTTTATGGAAGATAAATAAAGGAGCCATGCAAATGCGGCATGTTTCTTTTGGTACCTTAAACTTTGGATACATGTATCGCCTTATATGTCTCTTTGCCTTAAGTGAGAAGGAAGATCAACCATTCTTCCACAGTCAATACATAACCTTCTAGAGCCTCGAAAAGACTCGTAGTATTTTAGGGTTACATAACCACAGTTTTCTTTATGATAGTTCAAAATGTCCTGCCATAGCGTTGATGGAAGATCAACACTTTCTTTTACATAAAGTAAAAGGATGACGGTTGTGTAAATCTTTCTAATTGGAAGCTCGGACAGGGACAACATGATGGTTAGAATGTTCCAAATAGAATAGACTATCTTTTTATTTGCCCCCAGAAAAGCTGCGGCCCCTCCACCGCCACAGCTCGTGACGGCCTCCAAAAACAAACTAGTTGCCGTCTCCGTTCCCCCAAAACGTCTCTTACCACCTTCTCAAGGATGGGATCATGGATTGTAAACAGGAACATCTCAATCTGGTCCATTTGTATAGACGTGCTGCACAGACGGTGCATCTATCTCTTGGAGTTTTAAATTTTGGTACACATACAATCGTTCCAAACGATCGGAAAGAAATATTCGCTGCCTCTCCAAAATCCCTACAAAACTCTTCATTGTCGAAAAAACAAATATGGTAGTAGACATAGCCGCAGTTTTCATGGTGGTAATTGAATATTTAATCTTTAATCATAGGTGGGATTGCTGCTTGCTTTACAGTATTTAAAAGAAACAGATTAACAGTAATCGTTCTAGCTGAAAACTCGAGTAGGGACAACATGGTGGTGTAAAGGTTCCAAGTGGAATGACACTTACCCCTCCACACGTGGTTTACGGGCCTTTTAGTCAGCCGCGCCAGTGACCTTCACACATGGTTTACAGGCTTTTTAGTCAGCCGTGCCAGTGACCAACATTCACTCATGGTTTACGGGCTTTTTAGTCGGCCGCGCCAGTGACCAATAGCATTCACACATGCACAAGGAGTAGCCCAAGTCCCTCCAGATTTGAGCGCCTCAATGTACAAACAGATTTAAAAATAGCCCCACTCCAGTTGGATCTCAGTCACCATGTGCTTCGCATCATGTTTTGGGTGGGTGTTTTCCATCAAACGCGAGCCGTTGGAGCCAATATACTAAGAACTTCAACCCCTGGATCTAAGGCCACCACCGTTACCGCCAAGAAAAACTGCGTATGCCGCCATTAAGGTATGTAGCGATAGTGGAGAGGGGAGCGCTACACATGTGCAGCATGTGCAACATGTGTTCAGTGTCCAACATGATCTCTCTAGTGTTGGTTGTAAATTATTTCATTCAAAATTATTTATGGTGTAGGATTTGTTAATTTTTAAATTTAAGCGAAGAAAAAGAAGACGAAGACACAGATTCGGTATTTGGGTTTAATTGGTAGCAAGGAGGGTGGAATGGCTGGAACGAGGTGGATGTTGGGGACTGGGAGTACTTGAGTGATAGTGATGATTCAGGAGTTGAGATTTTGGCGAGTTTTTTTAATTTTAAACCCATATGGAAGTGTATCATAATTGCTACTATGTTTCCTCTTTGGTCCCGTAATTTTAAACTGTTTGACTTCACTGATTGTAACTATGTTCCTATTCTTTGTTCGTCTGATTCTATTTTCCTCAATGTCCATTGTTTGTGCAGCATCACCAAGGACCATCTCTTTCAAACTGTCAAATCCAATCTTTTTAGAAGTTTTCATGTTTAATGTAAGCCCTTTTACTTTACATACGGGAATCAATTTTTGTTTGTTTGTTGACCACACAAGGTATGCATAGGTTTTCGGACCTCCAGAAACAAACTCTACTATATATGATCCAGGGCCGTACTCGGCCAACTCATCGGTCATTTCCCCTAGATAATCTCCCGTGGGGACTCTGTACAAACCACCCTTATATACATATAGTACAGAATCAGTATCATAATACAATACCTGACCACCCAGAGCATCTAGATGCTCATAGAGCTTCAATCTCGCTTGGGCTGTGGTGTAAGCTGCCAACACAACATTTACATTTTGCAATGGCTCCCCAACCTCCTCAATATACTCCCAGCTGACAACAAGAACCTTATCATTGACAATCTGTACTCTATTTACATCTATTTCAGGGCTAGTTAACATTTTGAAAAGTGTTTTAGGGTCCCTGACGATTGTAGCTTTGGTCTGATTTTCACGCTGTCCAAATTTTCCCCAAAAAGAGTTCAACATCAGTTTAGCTAACGACCTCAATCCACCATTCTTGATAATTTGGTCTTTTTCCAGTTGGACACCCTCTCTTTTAAAATAATCGTCAACGTACTGATCCTTATCTTCCTCGGTTTCACACCAACTAGGGAACCCAGATGCTTCCTGTTTCATTTTTAAAAATGTATTTATAAAGTCAGTGAACAATCCCCCGTTTTCATATGTGGCTACCTTATACTCCCAAAGTTCATACATGTCAAGCACAACATAACCCTTTTCTACAGCTTTACGAACTTCGTCCATGGTCCAGGTCCCAATAAGTGCTCTGTCACCACTTTCGTGGTCGCAATCAGTTTGAATCTGACCATCTCCACAAGTCGCACACAAAACAAACATTAACTTGTCATTCATTTTGGCTGGGAGAACGGGGTGATAGAGCTCACGAGGTGGAAGTACTTTACATTTTAATAGACCCTCAACATTGAGACCTCTCTGTCTACACTCTTTGTCTCCTACATAGATCGTTGGATGGCCTACAGGGTACTTGCCATATTTACATACCCAGGGATAGAGAGAGAGCAAACATCCACATACTCAATGGTTTCCCCTTCGGCGCATTTGTGATAGGTTTTGGCATTCCCGGTTCGGCCCCCAAAAAATGCTTGCCTCGGATTCAGAGGTAAATTGTTGAGGATCGGCAACTTTTCTAGGTGTTTCAGGTTTTCTGTCTTTTTTAACTTTCTAAACTCACATTCCCACATTTGTACAACGTTATCACCCAACTTTGCTATTTTCGATTTGGTCCGTTCATACCGCAAATGGAGTGAGTCAGAGGGATCCTCTTTCAAAGCAAGTTCACGATCATAGGGAAAGCATTTAGGGCAGCCATGCCAGTAGCAGCCTTGAAATTCATAAATATTTTGACCGTCAAAACCATCAACTTTCATTCCACTAATCTTAACTTCTTTTCCACGGCCGGCGTGTTCTATTCTAACTCCACGTTTCTCCTCTTCCCACGTTAGCCACTGTAACGCGATTGCCGATTGGGCGTCTGTAAGCCTATAGCCGTTTTTAGGAACGATGCCGATGGTATTTTTCTTCAAAAATTTCCGACGGAAGGCCAAGTTACAAGCACTGGCAATGGTTACAGCCTCGAGAAACGGGTCCACATTACACTCTTGCAGGAAAATTGAACGGAACTTTAAACAAGCTTGAGCCAAGATATCAACGTCCGACATACAATACTCTAGGATTTCTTTCTTAAAGTCAAATGTAACGTGGTTTCCAACCTGATCATTATACCATCTTTCAAAATCTTTGTGTGATTTTTCAAACATAGATTCTGGGCAGTAAAACTCCTTTGCCGGCATAGGACCCACATAATTTTGATTCTTAAGGGTGTTGAAGAGGTGGGGAAAATAGCCTTTCTTCTTTTCCGGGGGAAGGTCAAAGGCTTTAGGTAGTGCAGCAAGAGGCATAGGGAAATAACTAAGTGAATCAACAAACCTCACATTGTCAATCTCCATCAAAATTACCTTAGTTCCCCGCATTACAAGTTTCGGAGTGAACTTCGTATCCTCCAGCACATACTTGAGCAAAAACTGGAAATCAAAGCCCTGCCCATTGTGTGCGATGACACAGACATCTTTAAAATTTTTACGGACTTGCATCACATAGTCCATGAACTGAGTGACTGGTTCAGAACTAAACACTCGCGTACGATTTTTACAAGCCATACAAAATTTAGCCTCAATACACTGATAGCAAAACTGTTGTGACACACACAAGTTCACTTGATGCAATTTAGACTCGGGATCTGAGGGCAGGGACTCATCTTGACGGGTTTCCAAGTCAAAGAAAATAAACAAAAAGTTTTTGGATTTAGGCTTTCTTGTGTCTGGTTTCATATAGCATTTGTGGTTAGGGTCTTCAAATGAACAGCAAGGTTTGCAATATACTTCACCACATTTATGAGGCTTAGACCGATCTCTAATCAAAACCAATTTCCCACAGTCTAGACACTTTTTTACATTTTTACATCTATCAGCTTGATGCGCGATAAAACATCTCTGATTTTTATAAGTCATGTTACATTTAGGGCACAGAACACCACCACTCTCCACTACACAAGGAGGTGAGATAGTTTGACACTGTGGGCAAATGTTTGAGCAACGATGCTCTCTTTTATGGTCGTAGGGTACATGACAGGCTTCACAGAAATAATTACAAACAAAAGCAGCAGTCAAACAATTAATCACATTGTAGTGTCCATTGTGAAAAATCAAGTTAATTTTGAACTTGGGGTTTTCTACATTTCCCTCAAAGTAGACATCACGTCCTTTCCTGTCATAGTTGTACACGACAATTTTGTAGTCTCTCAAAAACCCCTGAAATTTTTCAAGTTCCGGGATCCCAGCTCCACCCTCTGGCATTTCAACCCTGGCTCGACACACAAGTTCCTGAGCCCTAACAGTCTGTCTTTTCCCATCATCTTTTCTAACTGCATTGTAAAGGGGGTCTTTGGTTACATTGGCCATAGCCACTACAATTGCACGGGGTAAACACAATTTATCTTTATTATTAATGACAACAATTCCCCGTCTTGACTTGCATTCCTCATCAAACGTATTGTAAAACCCAGGCCTTACTCTCCCAGAACCTACAGGAAGATTAATTCTAGTGCATTCCACTTTAAAGGTGTCGGTAGATTTGATGGATTCAGAGTTTGATTGCACAATACCACCAAAGATTTGCCACAAAACATTTTCATCAATTTCAGTAGCCGGACGAAAATTTACATAGCCAGGTGCTTTTGATTTCAAGTTGAGACTTTGTAGAGTAAACCCAAGTTGATCGTTTTCAAATGCTTGTTCTTTCATACTATTTACAATTTGCGCAAACCCTTGTCTCAACCAATCAATCTCATTAGTCTCTGGAGGCGGATTAGTGAACTTAAATACTGTTTTACTTCCATACAATCTAAATTTATTTACATAAGTTTGATCAGTACTAATCAAAGTAACAGGCTCAACTACTTTAACGGGTTCAACTACTTCATCGGATACATTATCAGCCATACTTACATCCATCGTAGTCAGATGCCTAGAGAAAAGTGAAAGGGACACAGATACACTAGTTCTAGTGGGGGCACACAGCTAAATATATCACACGGATTGCACAATACAACACAGGGACACAAGATGTGGTGGGGGCACAGCTGCGTGCACACAAAGCTTAATATAACACACTGATTGCACAACACGTTACACAAAAGAAAAAATGTTCACTTACTATAAAACTGATGTACTACACAATAAATAATCAGACTAACATTAACACTAGAAATAACTTGCAAACATAACCTCAAAACGTCAAACACAAGAGCACACATCCAACACGTTCAACTGCCAAAAGCAAAGTGAAAGAAAATTAGTACTGAAAAGTATAAATAGCAAAAATTGACCAATCACACAACAGATTACCTATTTATGACCAATCAGGTACAAGCTTATTACAACCAATCAGCAACCAGGATACACACAATTAACATAAGTTTGATCAGTACTAATCAAAGTAACAGGCTCAACTACTTTAACGGGTTCAACTACTTCATCGGATACATTATCAGCCATACTTACATCCATCGTAGTCAGATGCCTAGAGAAAAGTGAAAGGGACACAGATACACTAGTTCTAGTGGGGGCACACAGCTAAATATATCACACGGATTGCACAATACAACACAGGGACACAAGATGTGGTGGGGGCACAGCTGCGTGCACACAAAGCTTAATATAACACACTGATTGCACAACACGTTACACAAAAGAAAAAATGTTCACTTACTATAAAACTGATGTACTACACAATAAATAATCAGACTAACATTAACACTAGAAATAACTTGCAAACATAACCTCAAAACGTCAAACACAAGAGCACACATCCAACACGTTCAACTGCCAAAAGCAAAGTGAAAGAAAATTAGTACTGAAAAGTATAAATAGCAAAAATTGACCAATCACACAACAGATTACCTATTTATGACCAATCAGGTACAAGCTTATTACAACCAATCAGCAACCAGGATACACACAATTAACACTTCCTTGTTTTGTTACAGAACCGTGATGATGATGAAGAAGAAGAAGAAAATTTGTAGAAATATAATGTTTGCAATAACTTTTTAGATTATTGTAAATAATAGGTATTAGTAATAGCCATTAAACAAAACTTTACAAATGACCACCAATTCTTCTTAGACATTACTAATTTTTAGATAGAGAAATGTAAATTTAAATCGTAGATAGATAGTATTAAACCATAGTATTAAAACCATTATATACTAAGCAATGTGTATAATTATCCAAGAAAAAAACATTAAATTTTTATTTTATTTTATAAAATTCTACATGCTGTAGTCCATAACAAAAGCGAATCAAATGATAATTCACGTATCCAATGTTAAAAACAGCACAAAAAAACGCTTAAGCGGATCTTTACCGTTGAGAATAAAAAACGGCCTTTGTAAAGGCCACCAAATTTTAAAACGTTAAATCAAAATTTCATAGATGTTATGTAATGTTAGGATGATGGTAATCTGAATAATGTTTCTTCCTAGCAGTTGGCTGTGTATGAAGCTGTATATGAGCCGGAGTTTCATGGGTTCGATCCTTACCAATCACAATATTTGCTGAGTCTTATTTACATATACCTATAATACTGCAGTCAATAAAAATAACAAAACAAATGATAATTCACGTATCCAAAAATAACAAAACAAATGATAATTCACGTATCCAATGTTAAAAACAGCTGAAAAAACGCTTAAGCGGAACTTTACCGTTGAGAATAAAAAATGGCCTTTGTAAAGGCCACGAAATGTTGAACGTTAAATCAACATTTCATAGATGTTATGTAATGTTAGGATGATGGTAATCTGAATAATGTTTCTTTCTAGCAGTTGGCTGTGTATGAAGCTGTATATGAGCCGGAGGTTCATGGGTTCGATCCTTACCAATCACAATATTTGCTCCAAGTCCAAGTCCAAGTCCAAGTGTATATGATTGTGGCGACTAGCGCCACGTCTGGGGGAAGTGCCTGCTCGCTGGGAGCATATACTTCCGGTCTGCTGTGGGTCCAAGCCCTGGTAGCTCAGCTACCTGTAGACGTCAACGTCGTTCCTGGGGGTTATTCGTTGATCTGGGGGCGGAGCTGCGGAACATCCTCAGCGACCAGGTCCCTGATATGTTCCCACGGAGAAACATCCGCCGATTCTTCAAGTCTCGCTCGAAGGCCGTCGACGAAGTCTCGGAGAGTTGTCACTGCTGTGGAGTCCCTGATGACTGAGTCTTATTTACATATACCTATAATATACTGCAGTCAATAAAAATGACAAAACAAATGATAATTCACGTATCCAATGTTAAAAACAACTGAAAGAAGGCTTAAACGGAACTTTACCATTGAACATAAAAAACGGCCTTTGTAAAGGCCACCAATATGTTCGATGTTAAACTTACATTTCATAGATGCCATGTATTTTTGGGATGATTGGTAATGTGAATAATGTTTCTTTCTAGTAGCTGACTGTGTATGAGACTGTGTATGAGCCAGATGTTCACGGGTTCGAACCTTACCAATCACCAAACGTTTTATTTCTGGTCGGGGTGAAATGTTGATTTTTGGTATGGTGATGTATCATAGCGGGAGTAGCGTTAGTCGTTGATCTAAGAGGTTCACAGGTTCAATCCTTACCTTACCTTACCTTGTAATCCTTACCTTGTAGACATTTACAATATTTGCATGGGGAGATGAGGTTACGTTACTTGGCGGGAAAATAAAAGTGAGGTTAGAACACGTGTGAGGATAGACCACGTGGGACACCAGGGGGGCATGGCTTAAGGTTACGTTATTTGGCGGGAAAATAAAAGTGAGGTTAGAACACGTGTGAGGATAGACCACGTGGGACACCAGGGGGGCATGGCTTAAGGGAAATATTGCTCTCTGATTGGCTGGGGAATGCTGCTCTCTGATTGGCTAGGGGGCGTGGCCTAGGTGGAATGCTGAGCTCTGATTGGCTAGGGGGCGTGGCCTAGGGAGGGGTGGGGATGAAATGCTGCTCTCTGATTGGTCCCCGCAAGAGCTAGGTAGCCTACTAGTAGCTGGTCTCAATAAATACCAAGCCAAACAAGCAAAATTAAATGGCAATTGCACTATTAAAATATTGAGCTACTTAGTAGCAGATAAATAAATATTAAATACGTTCCAAACACTAGATAAATATATTATCTGATAGCCGGTACTTCGCTATCCAAGCTACCAAGCTAACGTGTTGGACTACTAAGCAAGCTGTTCAGGTTAAATTAAGATAATTAAATGATTAATCAATACCAACCCTACTGCTACTACCACTACTGCTACTATATCAACGTTATATTGCTTAGCCGGGCTTCTGTTAATAGGCTGATAAAACTAGCTACTAGCCTACTGGCCTCGTGCTTCCAACTACGCACGCCAAATCGTGCAGCCTAGGTTTGTCGGGCCTTACAGTTATTAGTAATATAACTAACTCTAGGTACAACGCAAAATAATATCTACTACAGCCAATTAAATATATTATTTGCGCTTTAGCACCTGCCCAGAACCGTCAGGAATATACTTTAATATTATTCCTGACTAATAAATAAATCCTAACTACCGTCAGGCTTTGACCAGCACGGTTACAACTCTAACTCTCGCAATAAAACCAGATATTAATATTATCAAACGAATAATATCAAGTCGTCCACTCACCACAAGTGGGTCAGTACCCAACTTACACCAACACTCGGCGCGATCACACCACCAGCATACCCCGACACCACTGTCACGTACACCACTGGACGTCTCCACAGGCACAGGACACCAACACTCACTTCTTGACTGTCCGAGATCCACCACTAGAATGTCTGTCCTAGGCTATCCTGAGAAACTAGGATATCCCAGGCTTATCGGCACTGATAAGCCGGGTCAAAGGGCGCTAGCCAGGTTCGCCGCCGCCGCTTGCCTACCTCAACAATCGGTGCGCGGCCAAATAGCAAATATTTACCCCCCTAGGAAAAATAACTCGTTACATCCCCCACTTACATCGGGATGAAAAAAAAGAAAACGGCCAAAAAGAAAAAAAATCTTTGAACTCCGGCCAAAACAAAATACTCCAACCCCTAACCCAATGGTGAACCCTACACCACAGGTCTCAAACTCAAAACAAAAAAAAAAACTCTTCTACTAGCCACTACCAGCCAACAAGGTGCAGAATGATTTAGCATCAGGAACCAGACGGGGATTTCCATTGCAAGGGCCTTCGGGGTCTTCGTCACCAATTTTGACACTGTCTATGCGGCCACCTTGGCCAGAACAGTCATCACCCACGCCCATTCTTACTACCTCTGTCCCCCATGTCACCAATCCGAGGTCTCGGATGACATCCATACCTGGTGGGAGTGGGGACGTACAAGGCATCTCCAACCCACCGTCTTCCCGCAGCTTCTCCTGCCAATCGGAATGAATACTCGGCTGTTGACCGTGTCCCATCTGCCATCCTCAGAGGAGTGGTTTTCTTACAAGGCTCTATCCCCAGGCGTTGAAGATGTTCGGTGACTCCTCGCCCAACCAAGTTGACGACGGACCCAGTGTCCAGTAACGCCACAAAAACGCTGCCCATCAGCACAACTTCAACGAAGGGCCTAGAGTCCAAAGTTAGCCGGTCCTCGTCTACTCCACCGACCAGGCTGTTTAGTTTTCCGAGCCACTCGGACCACTCTTCTGAGGTCGTTCGTTTTCGGTAGCCTTGCCCAGTTTACCTCCGGATGTCTGAGCTGGCCTGCCGTTTCCCGCACGACATCCACATCCCTCGCCGTCAAACCAGGTTTGCCACACCCAAAACAGGAGACGGTCCTTGGTTTACCACATTCTCGGGCAAAGTGACCAACCTCCTGGCACCTAAAACATTTCACCGTCCCCTTTGGACCCTCAGGCGCTCTAGCTGCTGTCACGGGCCGTTGACCGTGGACCCGATCCAACTTCAAAGCTACCCGCCCACGCGACTCGGCTTCCGGAGATGGTCTCTCGAAACTCCGCTTCTCGACGGCGGCAGTTTCGGCGCGCTTCTCCACCTTCTTTTTGGGTGTGTAGGCGGTTTCCAAAACCAGCGCTACGTTCGGAGAAGGAGGAGGTCGGAAGGCCGCCTTCTCTCGCAGAATGGCCTCATAGTCTTCAGCCAACTCAATCATCTCAGCCACGTTGCTGAAGTCCCGCCGTCGCACCATGAGCTTGTACTCAGGACGCATATTTTTGTAGATCAAGTCCAATCTACCATGCTCTGACAACGTACCGCTACGCCTAAGCAAGGTACTTATGGCCACGACATAATCTCGGAAGTGTTCGGTCTCACCCTGCGTCCTTTTCCGGATCTCCTCATCCAAATTCCTCTGATAACCAGGTGGAAGGAACTGGATCTCAAATTGATGCCGGAAAGCTTCAAAAGAATACAGGAGCTCCTTGCAGTTCCTGTACCAAAGAAGTGCTGAGCCTTGCAACAGCTCCGGCAGCGCTCTGAGCAGGTCCTCTGGTGTTATAGAGTACGAGACCATCAACTCTTCAAGACGCTCCAGGAACGACACAGGGTCTCGTCGGCCATCAAACCTCAAACCCCACTTTTGGACCATGTCACATATCTTGGAGCAATTCTTCGGCTCCACCCTGCTGGCCTCATTCGAGAGCATATCCGATCCACGTGGCACCTCCACGCTAGAAGGACGAATTGGTCTCTCTGAATGATCACTAGGTCGTTGCCATCCCTCGGGTCTACTTGGTAACCCAAAGGTAGGCATGGGAGCAGCCACAACAGGGGACATAGGGTTGGCGGGTCTTTCGAACCCATAGCCGACCTCATTACTCGGCGAGCCTCTCGCCTGTCGCACCACCGATGCCAGACATTCTCGAAGAGTCCGGGTATCCGTCTCCAAAGACAACCCAAGGATCTCTTTAATCGCCTCTAACTCACTGTTAAGTCCCACTAACTCTGTTTGACCCGATCCCGTACTACCCAGTACCTGAGGTACGGTTCTCAGGGGGTCAGGAAGTTCCATAGTTGTAGTAGCCGGCGGTACATATGTCGGTGCAGCAGCCCCAGCCGTAAACATCCTATCATCGCTGTACCGACGGGCATTCCGCTGCTTCCAAAACGATGAAAATCTCTGCCGTAATTCCGCAGAGGTCCCAGTGGTCACCAAACCATACTGGTCCATCGTTCTCATGAGCTCCCCTTTCGAGAGGTCATATATCCAACCCACGCGACCGTCCCGGGGCTGCGACCCCAAGGACATAGTCGCTGGCGCGGAATAGGTCAGAGACGTTGTCACCGTCGTACCCACGACCGATGAAATAGTCGGCCAAACGGGCGATGACGCAGGCCACAATGACGACGTCGTCATCACCGACAGTTCGGAGCTAACCCCAGAACTAGTTGTAACAATAGCAGACGTAATAGGCGTACCGCCCAGCACAGACGTCGTACTCGTAGTGACAACCATATTTAAAACTCAAATACCAAGACTAATCCACAAAAATAAGGGCGTAACCAATTAAAATCTATTTAACACCGTACTATTAAATCAAACCAATTATAGGTGTGAAAGTCAAACCACAAATACACAATAAGGGTTCTCACTCAAATAATATTCGATGATAAAGCTCAATTAATTAGCAAAATTAAAATTACTAACTAATATCTATGTATACAACCACTAAATAAATTAGGGTTCACAACACACCACGCTGTAACAGAAAACAGGTTAGGCCTACCCAGCCGACTATAAAATCACAGCAGGTCTGCCTAAAACTCTGCTCAACAGCTCAGGTCCGCAGCCAATCTGCACAAGTCCGCAGCAAATCTGCACTAATAAAATTATTTTGTTCGGGCGCCGTTAATACGTCAGCAACTCAGCACCACTGCCAACCTCAGTCCCTGTTCGCAGGCGCCATCTTGCGACGCTCTAACCCGCACTGGAAAATAAATACCATATTTACCCCCCTAGGAAAAATAACTCGTTACACAATTGTGTACAAGGCTGTACAAGTGTGTACAAGGTTGTACAATTTTGTACAAGGCTGTACAAGTGTGTACAAGGTTGTACAAGTGTGTTCAAGGCTGTACAATTGTGTACAAGGTTGTACAAGTGTGTACAAGGTTGTACAAGTGTGTACAAGGTTGTACAATTGTGTACAAGGCTGTACAAGTGTGTACAAGGTTGTACAAGTGTGTACAAGGTTGTACAAGTGTGTACAAGGTTGTACAATTGTGTACAAGGTTGTACAAGTGTGTACAAGGTTGTACAAGTGTGTACAAGGGTGTACAAGTGTGTACAAGGTTGTACAAGTGTGTACAAGCTTTTACAAGTGTGTACAAGGGTGTACAAGTGTGTACAAGTTTGTACAAGTTTGTACAAGGTTGTACAAAAGTGTACAAGGTTATACAATTGTGTACAAGGTTGTACAAGTGTGTACAAGGTTGTACAAGTGTGTACAAGCTTTTACAAGTGTGTACAAGGGTGTACAAGTGTGTACAAGTTTGTACAAGTTTGTACAAGGTTGTACAAGTGTGTACAAGTTTGTACAAGTGTGTACAAGGTTGTACAAGTGTGTACAAGGTTGTACAAGTGTGTACAAGGTTGTACAAGTGTGTACAAGTTTTTAAATTGTGTACATGGGTGTACAATTGTGTACAAGGCTGTACAAGTGTGTACAAGGTTGTACAAGTGTGTACAAGGTTGTAACAGGGGGTACAAGGTTGTACAAGTGTGTACAAGGTTGTACAAGTGTGTACAAGGGTGAACAGGTTTGTACAATGTTGTACAAGTGTGTACAAGTTTGTACAAGGTTGTACAAGTGTGTACAAGGGTGTACAAGTGTGTACAAGGGTGCACAAGTGTGTACAAGGGTGTACAATCGTGTACAAGCTTGTACAAGTGTGTACAAGGGTGTACAGGTTTGTACAAGGTTGTACAAGTGTGTACAAGGGTGTACAAATGTGTACAAGGATGAAAAGGTTGTACAAGTGTGTACAAGTTTGTACAAGGTTGTACAAGTGTGTACAAGGTTGTACAAGTGTGTACAAGGTTGTACAAGTGTGTACAACTTGTACAAGTGTGTACAAGCTTGTACAAGTGTGTACAAGGTTGTACAAGTGTGTACAAGGTTGTACAAGTTTGTACAAGGTTGTACAAGTGTGTACAAGTTTGTACAAGTGTGTACAAGTTTGTACAAGGTTGTACAAATGTGTACAAGGGTGTACAAAGGTGTACAAGGGTGCACAAGTTTGAACAAGGGTGTACAAGTGTGTACAAGCTTGTACAAGTGTGTACAAGCTTGTACAAGTGTGTACAAGGGTGTACAGGTTTGTACAAGGTTGTACAAGTGTGTACAAGGGTGTACAAGTATGTACAATAATGTACAAGTTTGTACAAGTGTGTACAAGTTTGTAAAAGGTTGTACAAGTGTGTACAAGGGTGTACAAGTGTGTACAAGGTTGTACAAGTGTGTACAAGCTTGTACAAGTGTGTACAAGGGTGTACAAGTGTGTACAAGGTTGTACAAGTTTTTACATGGTTGTACAAGTGTGTACAAGGTTGTACAAGTGTGTACAAGGTTGTACAAGTGTGTACAAGGTTGTACAAGTGTGTACAAGGTTGTACAAGTGTGTACAAGGTTGTACAAGTGTGTAAAAGGTTGTACAAGTGTGTACAAGGTTGTACAAGTGTGTACAAGGTTGTACAAGTGTGTACAAGGTTGTACAAGTGTGTACAAGGTTGTACAAGTGTGTACAAGGTTGTACAAGTGTGTACAAGGTTGTACAAGTGTGTACAAGGTTGTACAAGTGTGTACAAGGGTGTAAAATCGTGTACAAGGATGTACAAGTTTGTACAAGTTTGTACAAGGTTGTACAAGTGTGTACAAGGATGTACAAGTTTGTACAAGGGTGTACAAGTGTGTACGATAAGTAAAAGTGTGTACAAGGGTGTACAAGGTTGTACAAGTGTGTACAAGGTCTTACAATTGTGTACAAGGCTGTACAAGTGTGTACAAGGTTGTACAAGTGTGTACAAGGTTGTACAATTGTGTACAAGGCTGTACAAGTGTGTACAAGGTTGTACAAGTGTGTACAAGGCTGTACTATTGTGTACAAGGTTGTACAAGTGTGTACAAGGTTGTACAAGTGTGTACAAGGTTGTACAATTGTGTACAAGGCTGTACAAGTGTGTTCAAGGTTGTAATAGTGTGTACAAGGTTGTACAAGTGTGTACAAGGGTGTACAATTGTGTACAAGGATGTACAAGTGTGTACAAGGTTGTACAAGTGTGTACAAGGATGTACAAGTTTGTACAAGGGCTGTACAAGTGTGTACGATGTGTAAAAGTTTGTACAAGGGTGTACAAGTTTGTACAAGTGTGTACAAGGTTGTACAATTGTGTACAAGGCTGTACAAGTGTGTACAAGGTTGTACAATTTTGTACAAGGCTGTACAAGTGTGTACAAGGATGTACAAGTGTGTACAAGGCTGTACAATTGTGTACAAGGTTGTACAAGTTTGTACAAGGGTGTACAAGTGTGTACGATAAGTAAAAGTGTGTACAAGGGTGTACAAGGTTGTACAAGTGTGTACAAGGTTGTACAATTGTGTACAAGGCTGTACAAGTGTGTACAAGGTTGTACAATTGTGTACAAGGCTGTACAAGTGTGTAAAAGGTTGTACAAGTGTGTACAAGGTTGTACAAGTGTGTACAAGGTTGTACAAGTGTGTACAAGGTTGTACAAGTGTGTACAAGGTTGTACAAGTGTGTACAAGGTTGTATAAGTGTGTACGAGGTTGTACAATTGTGTACAAGGTTGTACAAGTGTGTACAAGTATGTACAATTGTGTACAAGGCTGTACAAGTGTGTACAAGGTTGTACAAGGTTGTACAAGTGTGTACAAGGGTGTACAAGTTTTTACAAGGTTGTACAAGTGTGTACAAGGTTGTACAAGTGTGTACAAGGCTGTACAATTGTGTACAAGGTTGTACAAGTGTGTACAAGGTTGTACAAGTGTGTACAAGGTTGTACAATTGTGTACAAGGCTGTACAAGTGTGTACAAGGTTGTACAAGTGTGTACAAGGCTGTACAATTGTGTACAAGGTTGTACAAGTGTGTACAAGGTTGTACAAGTGTGTACAAGGTTGTACAATTGTGTACAAGACTGTACAAGTGTGTACAAAGTTGTGCAAGTGTGTACAAGGTTGTACAAGTGTGTACAAGGTTGTACAATTGTGTACAAGGTTGTACAAGTGTGTACAAGGTTGTACAAGTGTGTACAAGGGTGTACAATCGTGTACAAGGATGTACAAGTTTGTACAAGATTGTACAAGTGTGTACTGGGTTGTACAAGTGTGTACAAGATTGTATAAGTTTGTACAAGGTTGTACAAGTGTGTACAAGGGTGTACAAGTGTGTACAAATGTGTACAAGTGTGTTCAGGGGTGTACAAGTTTGTACAAGGGTGTACAAGTTTTACAAGGTTGTACAAGTGTGTACAAGGTTGTACAAGTTGTGTACTGGGTTGTACAAGTGTGTACAAGATTGTATAAGTTTGTACAAGGTTGTACAAGTGTGTACAAGGGTGTACAAGTGTGTACAAATGTGTACAAGTGTAAACAGGGGTGTACAAGTTTGTACAAGGGTGTACAAGTTTTACAAGGTTGTACAAGTGTGTACAAGGTTGTACAAGTTGTGTACAAGGTTGTACATGTGTGTACAAGGGTGTACAAGTGTGTACAAGGTTGTACAAGTGTGTACAAGCTTGTACAAGTGTTTACAAGGATGTACAAGTGTGTACAAGATTGTACAAGTTTTTACAAGGTTGTACAAACGTGTACAAGGGTGTAAAATCGTGTACAAGGATGTACAAGTTTGTACAAGTTTGTACAAGGTTGTACAAGTGTGTACAAGGATGTACAAGTTTGTACAAGGGTGTACAAGTGTGTACGATAAGTAAAAGTGTGTACAAGGGTGTACAAGGTTGTACAAGTGTGTACAAGGTTGTACAATTGTGTACAAGGCTGTACAAGTGTGTACAAGGTTGTACAATTGTGTACAAGGCTGTACAAGTGTGTACAAGATTGTACAAGTGTGTACAAGGTTGTACAAGTGTGTACAAGGATGTACAAGTTTGTACAAGGGTGTACAAGTGTGTACGATGTGTAAAAGTTTTTACAAGGGTGTACAAGGTTGTACAAGTGTGTACAAGGTTGTACAATTGTGTACAAGGCTGTACAAGTGTGTACAAGGTTGTACAATTTTGTACAAGGCTGTACAAGTGTGTACAAGGTTGTACAAGTGTGTACAAGGCTGTACAATTGTGTACAAGGTTGTACAAGTGTGTACAAGGTTGTACAAGTGTGTACAAGGTTGTACAATTGTGTACAAGGCTGTACAAGTGTGTACAAGGTTGTACAAGTGTGTACAAGGTTGTACAAGTGTGTACAAGGTTGTACAAGTGTGTACAAGGTTGTACAAGTGTGTACAAGGTTGTACAATTGTGTTTCAGGTTGTACAAGTGTGTACAAGGTTGTACAAGTGTGTACAAGGGTGAACAATCGTGTACAAGGATGTACAAGTTTGTACAAGTTTGTACAAGTTTGTACAAGGTTGTACAAGTGTGTACATGGATGTACAAGTTTGTACAAGGGTGCACAAGTGTGTACAAGGGTGTACAATCGTGTACAAGCTTGTACAAGTGTGTACAAGGGTGTACAGGTTTGTACAAGGTTGTACAAGGTTGTACAAGTGTGTACAAGGGTGTACAAATGTGTACAAGGATGTAAAAGTTTGTACAAGTGTGTACAAGTTTGTACAAGGTTGTACAAGTGTGTACAAGGTTTTACAATTGTGTACAAGGTTGTACAAGTTTGTACAAGGGAGTACAAGTTTGTACAAGATTGTACAAGTGTGTACTGGGCTGTACAAGTGTGTACAAGATTGTATAAGTTTGTACAAGGTTGTACAAGTGTGTACAAGGGTGTACAAGTGTGTACAAATGTGTACAAGTTTTACAAGGTTGTACAAGTGTGTACAAGGTTGTACAAGTTGTGTACAAGGTTGTACATGTGTGTACAAGGGTGTACAAGTTTTTACAAGGCTCTACAAGTGTGTACAAGGTTGTACAAGGCTGTACAAGTGTGTACAAGGTTGTACAAGGTTGTACAAGTGTGTACAAAGGTGTACAAGTTTTTACGAGGATGTACAAGTGTGTACAAGGTTGTACAAGTGTGTACAAGGCTGTACAATTGTGTACAAGGTTGTACAAGTGTGTACAAGGTTGTACAAGTGTGTACAAGGTTGTACAATTGTGTACAAGGCTGTACAAGTGTGTACAAGGTTGTACAAGTGTGTACAAGGCTGTACAATTGTGTACAAGGTTGTATAAGTTTGTACAAGGTTGTACAAGTGTGTACAAGGGTGTACAAGTGTGTACAAATGTGTACAAGTGTAAACAGGGGTGTACAAGTTTGTACAAGGGTGTACAAGTTTTACAAGGTTGTACAAGTGTGTACAAGGTTGTACAAGTTGTGTACAAGGTTGTACATGTGTGTACAAGGGTGTACAAGTGTGTACAAGGTTGTACAAGTGTGTACAAGCTTGTACAAGTGTTTACAAGGATGTACAAGTGTGTACAAGATTGTACAAGTTTTTACAAGGTTGTACAAACGTGTACAAGGGTGTAAAATCGTGTACAAGGATGTACAAGTTTGTACAAGTTTGTACAAGGTTGTACAAGTGTGTACAAGGATGTACAAGTTTGTACAAGGGTGTACAAGTGTGTACGATAAGTAAAAGTGTGTACAAGGGTGTACAAGGTTGTACAAGTGTGTACAAGGTTGTACAATTGTGTACAAGGCTGTACAAGTGTGTACAAGGTTGTACAATTGTGTACAAGGCTGTACAAGTGTGTACAAGATTGTACAAGTGTGTACAAGGTTGTACAAGTGTGTACAAGGATGTACAAGTTTGTACAAGGGTGTACAAGTGTGTACGATGTGTAAAAGTTTTTACAAGGGTGTACAAGGTTGTACAAGTGTGTACAAGGTTGTACAATTGTGTACAAGGCTGTACAAGTGTGTACAAGGTTGTACAATTTTGTACAAGGCTGTACAAGTGTGTACAAGGTTGTACAAGTGTGTACAAGGCTGTACAATTGTGTACAAGGTTGTACAAGTGTGTACAAGGTTGTACAAGTGTGTACAAGGTTGTACAATTGTGTACAAGGCTGTACAAGTGTGTACAAGGTTGTACAAGTGTGTACAAGGTTGTACAAGTGTGTACAAGGTTGTACAAGTGTGTACAAGGTTGTACAAGTGTGTACAAGGTTGTACAATTGTGTTTCAGGTTGTACAAGTGTGTACAAGGTTGTACAAGTGTGTACAAGGGTGAACAATCGTGTACAAGGATGTACAAGTTTGTACAAGTTTGTACAAGTTTGTACAAGGTTGTACAAGTGTGTACATGGATGTACAAGTTTGTACAAGGGTGCACAAGTGTGTACAAGGGTGTACAATCGTGTACAAGCTTGTACAAGTGTGTACAAGGGTGTACAGGTTTGTACAAGGTTGTACAAGGTTGTACAAGTGTGTACAAGGGTGTACAAATGTGTACAAGGATGTAAAAGTTTGTACAAGTGTGTACAAGTTTGTACAAGGTTGTACAAGTGTGTACAAGGTTTTACAATTGTGTACAAGGTTGTACAAGTTTGTACAAGGGAGTACAAGTTTGTACAAGATTGTACAAGTGTGTACTGGGCTGTACAAGTGTGTACAAGATTGTATAAGTTTGTACAAGGTTGTACAAGTGTGTACAAGGGTGTACAAGTGTGTACAAATGTGTACAAGTTTTACAAGGTTGTACAAGTGTGTACAAGGTTGTACAAGTTGTGTACAAGGTTGTACATGTGTGTACAAGGGTGTACAAGTTTTTACAAGGCTCTACAAGTGTGTACAAGGTTGTACAAGGCTGTACAAGTGTGTACAAGGTTGTACAAGGTTGTACAAGTGTGTACAAAGGTGTACAAGTTTTTACGAGGATGTACAAGTGTGTACAAGGTTGTACAAGTGTGTACAAGGCTGTACAATTGTGTACAAGGTTGTACAAGTGTGTACAAGGTTGTACAAGTGTGTACAAGGTTGTACAATTGTGTACAAGGCTGTACAAGTGTGTACAAGGTTGTACAAGTGTGTACAAGGCTGTACAATTGTGTACAAGGTTGTACAAGTGTGTACAAGGTTGTACAAGTGTGTACAAGGTTGTACAATTGTGTACAAGGCTGTACAAGTGTGTTCAAGGTTGTACAAGTGTGTACAAGGTTGTACAAGTGTGTACAAGGTTGTACAATTGTGTACAAGGTTGTACAAGTGTGTACAAGGTTGTACAAGTGTGTACAAGGTTGTACAAGTGTGTACAAGGTTGTATAATTGTGTACAAGGTTGTACAAGTGTGTACAAGGTTGTACAAGTGTGTACAAGGTTGTACAAGTGTGTACAAGGTTGTACAAGTGTGTACAAGGTTGTACAAGTGTGTACAAGGTTGTACAAGTGTGTACAAGGTTGTACAAGTGTGTACAAGCTTGTACAAGTGTGTACAAGCTTGTACAAGTGTGTACAAGCTTGTACAAGTGTGTACAAGCTTGTACAAGTGTGTACAAGGGTGTACAAGTGTGTACAAGGTTGTACAAGTTTTTACAAGGTTGTACAAGTGTGTACAAGGGTGTAAAATCGTGTACAAGGATGTACAAGTTTGTACAAGTTTGTACAAGGTTGTACAAGTGTGTATAAGGATGTACAAGTTTGTACAAGGGTGTACAAGTGTGTACGATAAGTAAAAGTGTGTACAAGGGTGTACAAGGTTGTACAAGTGTGTACAAGGTTTTACAATTGTGTACAAGGCTGTACAAGTGTGTACAAGGTTTTACAATTGTGTACAAGGCTGTACAAGTGTGTACAAGGTTGTACAAGTGTGTACAAGGTTGTACAAGTGTGTACAAGGTTGTACAAGTGTGTACAAGGTTGTACAATTGTGTAAAAGGTTGTACAAGTGTGTAAAAGGTTGTACAAGTGTGTACAAGGTTGTACAAGTGTGTACAAGGTTGTACAAGTGTGTACAAGGTTGTACAAGTGTGTACAAGGTTGTACAAGTGTGTACAATGTTGTACAAGTGTGTACAAGGTTGTACAAGTGTGTACAAGGTTGTACAAGTGTGTACAACCTTGTTCAAGTGTGTACAAGCTTGTACAAGTGTGTACAAGCTTGTACAAGTGTGTACAAGGGTGTACAAGTGTGTACAAGGGTGTACAAGTGTGTACAAGGTTGTACAAGTTTTTACAAGGTTGTACAAGTGTGTACAAGGGTGTAAAATCGTGTACAAGGATGTACAAGTTTGTACAAGTTTGTACAAGGTTGTACAAGTGTGTACAAGGATGTACAAGTTTGTACAAGGTTGTACAAGTGTGTACGATAAGTAAAAGTGTGTACAAGGGTGTACAAGGTTGTACAAGTGTGTACAAGGTTTTACAATTGTGTACAAGGCTGTACAAGTGTGTACAAGGTTGTACAATTGTGTACAAGGCTGTACAAGTGTGTACAAGGTTGTACAAGTGTGTACAAGGTTGTACAAGTGTGTACAAGGTTGTACAAGTGTGTACAAGGTTGTACAAGTGTGTACAAGGTTGTACAAGTGTGTACAAGGTTGTACAAGTGTGTACAAGGTTGTACAAGTGTGTACAAGGTTGTACAAGTGTGTACAAGGTTGTACAAGTGTGTACAAGGTTGTACAAGTGTGTACAAGGTTGTACAAGTGTGTACAAGGTTGTACAAGTGTGTACATGGTTGTACAAGTGTGTACAAGCTTGTACAAGTGTGTACAAGGGTGTACAAGTGTGTACAAGGTTGTACAAGTTTTTACAAGGTTGTACAAGTGTGTACAAGGGTGTAAAATCGTGTACAAGGATGTACAAGTTTGTACAAGGTTGTACAAGTGTGTACAAGGATGTACAAGTTTGTACAAGGTTGTACAAGTGTGTACGATAAGTAAAAGTGTGTACAAGGGTGTACAAGGTTGTACAAATGTGTACAAGGTTGTACAATTGTGTACAAGGCTGTACAAGTGTGTACAAGGTTGTACAATTGTGTACAAGGCTGTACAAGTGTGTAAAAGGTTGTACAAGTGTGTACAAGGTTGTACAAGTGTGTACAAGGTTGTACAAGTGTGTACAAGGTTGTACAAGTGTGTACAAGGTTGTATAAGTGTGTACGAGGTTGTACAATTGTGTACAAGGTTGTACAAGTGTGTACAAGTATGTACAATTGTGTACAAGGCTGTACAAGTGTGTACAAGGTTGTACAAGGTTGTACAAGTTTGTACAAGGGTGTACAAGTTTTTACAAGGTTGTACAAGTGTGTACAAGGTTGTACAAGTGTGTACAAGGCTGTACAATTGTGTACAAGGTTGTACAAGTGTGTACAAGGTTGTACAAGTGTGTACAAGGTTGTACAATTGTGTACAAGGCTGTACAAGTGTGTACAAGGTTGTACAAGTGTGTACAAGGCTGTACAATTGTGTACAAGGTTGTACAAGTGTGTACAAGGTTGTACAAGTGTGTACAAGGTTGTACAATTGTGTACAAGACTGTACAAGTGTGTACAAAGTTGTGCAAGTGTAAACAAGGTTGTACAAGTGTGTACAAGGTTGTACAATTGTGTACAAGGTTGTACAAGTGTGTACAAGGTTGTACAAGTGTGTACAAGGGTGTACAATCGTGTACAAGGATGTACAAGTTTGTACAAGATTGTACAAGTGTGTACTGGGTTGTACAAGTGTGTACAAGATTGTATAAGTTTGTACAAGGTTGTACAAGTGTGTACAAGGGTGTACAAGTGTGTACAAATGTGTACAAGTGTGTACAGGGGTGTACAAGTTTGTACAAGGGTGTACAAGTTTTACAAGGTTGTACAAGTGTGTACAAGGTTGTACAAGTTGTGTACTGGGTTGTACAAGTGTGTACAAGATTGTATAAGTTTGTACAAGGTTGTACAAGTGTGTACAAGGGTGTACAAGTGTGTACAAATGTGTACAAGTGTGTACAGGGGTGTACAAGTTTGTACAAGGGTGTACAAGTTTTACAAGGTTGTACAAGTGTGTACAAGGTTGTACAAGTTGTGTACAAGGTTGTACATGTGTGTACAAGGGTGTACAAGTGTGTACAAGGTTGTACAAGTGTGTACAAGCTTGGACAAGTGTGTACAAGGGTGTACAAGTGTGTACAAGGTTGTACAAGTTTTTACAAGGTTGTACAAGTGTGTACAAGGGTGTAAAATCGTGTACAAGGATGTACAAGTTTGTACAAGTTTGTACAAGGTTGTACAAGTGTGTACAAGGATGTACAAGTTTGTACAAGGGTGTACAAGTGTGTACGATAAGTAAAAGTGTGTACAAGTGTGTACAAGGTTGTACAATTGTGTACAAGGCTGTACAAGTGTGTACAAGGATGTACAAGTTTGTACAAGGGTGTACAAGTGTGTACGATGTGTAAAAGTTTGTACAAGGGTGTACAAGGTTGTACAAGTGTGTACAAGGTTGTACAATTGTGTACAAGGCTGTACAAGTGTGTACAAGGTTGTACAATTTTGTACAAGGCTGTACAAGTGTGTACAAGGTTGTACAAGTGTGTACAATGCTGTACAATTGTGTACAAGGTTGTACAAGTGTGTACAAGGTTGTGCAAGTGTGTACAAGGTTGTACAATTGTGTACAAGGCTGTACAAGTGTGTACAAGGTTGTACAAGTGTGTACAAGGTTGTACAAGTGTGTACAAGGTTGTACAAGTGTGTACAAGGTTGTACAAGTGTGTACAAGGTTGTACAATTGTGTTTTTTAGGTTGTACAAGTGTGTACAAGGTTGTACAAGTGTGTACAAGGGTGAACAATCGTGTACAAGGATGTACAAGTTTGTACAAGTTTGTACAAGTTTGTACAAGGTTGTACAAGTGTGTACAAGGATGTACAAGTTTGTACAAGGGTGCACAAGTGTGTACAAGGGTGTACAATCGTGTACAAGCTTGTACAAGTGTGTACAAGGGTGTACAGGTTTGTACAAGGTTGTACAAGGTTGTACAAGTGTGTACAAGGGTGTACAAATGTGTACAAGGATGTAAAAGTTTGTACAAGTGTGTACAAGTTTGTACAAGGTTGTACAAGTGTGTACAAGGTTTTACAATTGTGTACAAGGTTGTACAAGTTTGTACAAGGGAGTACAAGTTTGTACAAGATTGTACAAGTGTGTACTGGGTTGTACAAGTGTGTACAAGATTGTATAAGTTTGTACAAGGTTGTACAAGTGTGTACAAGGGTGTACAAGTGTGTACAAATGTGTACAAGTTTTACAAGGTTGTACAAGTGTGTACAAGGTTGTACAAGTTGTGTACAAGGTTGTACATGTGTGTACAAGGGTGTACAAGTTTTTACAAGGCTCTACAAGTGTGTACAAGGTTGTACAAGGCTGTACAAGTGTGTACAAGGTTGTACAAGGTTGTACAAGTGTGTACAAAGGTGTACAAGTTTTTACGAGGATGTACAAGTGTGTACAAGGTTGTACAAGTATGTACAAGGCTGTACAATTGTGTACAAGGTTGTACAAGTGTGTACAAGGTTGTACAAGTGTGTACAAGGTTGTACAATTGTGTACAAGGCTGTACAAGTGTGTACAAGGTTGTACAAGTGTGTACAAGGCTGTACAATTGTGTACAAGGTTGTACAAGTGTGTACAAGGTTGTACAAGTGTGTACAAGGTTGTACAAGTGTGTTCAAGGTTGTACAAGTGTGTAGAAGGTTGTACAAGTGTGTAGAAGGTTGTACAAGTGTGTACAAGGTTGTACAATTGTGTACAAGGTTGTACAAGTGTGTACAAGGTTGTACAAGTGTGTACAAGGTTGTACAATTGTGTACAAGGTTGTACAATTGTGTACAAGGTTGTACAAGTGTGTACAAGGTTGTACAAGTGTGTACAAGGTTGTACAAGTGTGTACAAGGTTGTACAAGTGTGTACAAGGTTGTACAAGTGTGTACAAGGTTGTACAAGTGTGTACAAGGTTGTACAAGTGTGTACAAGGTTGTACAAGTGTGTACAAGGTTGTACAAGTGTGTACAAGCTTGTACAAGTGTGTAAAAGGGTGTAAAATCGTGTACAAGGATGTACAAGTTTGTACAAGTTTGTACAAGGTTGTACAAGTGTGTATAAGGATGTACAAGTTTGTACATGGGTGTACAAGTGTGTACGATAAGTAAAATTGTGTACAAGGGTGTACAAGGTTGTACAAGTGTGTACAAGGTTTTACAATTGTGTACAAGGCTGTACAAGTGTGTACAAGGTTGAACAATTGTGTACAAGGCTGTACAAGTGTGTACAAGGTTGTACAAGTGTGTACAAGGTTGTACAAGTGTGTACAAGGTTGTACAAGTGTGTACAAGGTTGTACAAGTGTGTACAAGGTTGTACAAGTGTGTACAAGGTTGTACAAGTGTGTACAAGGTTGTACAAGTGTGTACAAGGTTGTACAAGTGTGTACAAGGTTGTACAAGTGTGTACAAGGTTGTACAAGTGTGTACAAGGTTGTACAAGTGTGTACAAGGTTGTACAAGTGTGTACAAGGTTGTACAAGTGTGTACAAGGTTGTACAAGTGTGTACAAGGTTGTACAAGTGTGTACAAGCTTGTACAAGTGTGTACAAGCTTGTACAAGTGTGTACAAGGATGTACAAGTTTGTACAAGGGTGTACAAGTGTGTACGATAAGTAAAAGTATGTACAAGGGTGTACAAGGTTGTACAAGTGTGTACAAGGTTGTACAATTGTGTACAAGGCTGTACAAGTGTGTACAAGGTTGTACAATTGTGTACAAGGCTGTACAAGTGTGTACAGCCTTGTACAAAGGTACAACTTGGGTGTTCAAAGGTACACAGGGGTGTACAAGTTTGTACAAGGGTGTACAAGTTTTACAAGGTTGTACAAGTGTGTACAAGGTTGTACAAGTTGTGTACTGGGTTGTACAAGTGTGTACAAGATTGTATAAGTTTGTACAAGGTTGTACAAGTGTGTACAAGGGTGTACAAGTGTGTACAAATGTGTACAAGTGTGTACAGGGGTGTACAAGTTTGTTGTACAAGTGTGTACAAGGTTGTACAAGTTGTGTACAAGGTTGTACATGTGTGTACAAGGGTGTACAAGTGTGTACAAGGTTGTACAAGTGTGTACAAGCTTGTACAAGTGTGTACAAGGGTGTACAAGTGTGTACAAGGTTGTACAAGTTTTTACAAGGTTGTACAAGTGTGTACAAGGGTGTAAAATCGTGTACAAGGATGTACAAGTTTGTACAAGTTTGTACAAGGTTGTACAAGTGTGTACAAGGATGTACAAGTTTGTACAAGGGTGTACAAGTGTGTACGATAAGTAAAAGTGTGTACAAGGGTGTACAAGGTTGTACAAGTGTGTACAAGGTTGTACAATTGTGTACAAGGCTGTACAAGTGTGTACAAGGTTGTACAATTGTGTACAAGGCTGTACAAGTGTGTACAAGATTGTACAAGTGTGTACAAGGTTGTACAAGTGTGTACAAGGTTGTACAAGTGTGTACAAGGTTGTACAAGTGTGTACAAGGTTGTACAAGTGTGTACAAGGTTGTACAAGTGTGTACGAGGTTGTACAATTGTGTACGAGGTTGTACAAGTGTGTACAAGGTGTACGAGGTGTGTACAGGGGTGTACAAGTTTGTACAAGGGTGTACAAGTTTTACAAGGTTGTACAAGTGTGTAAAAGGTTGTACAAGTGTGTACAAGGTTGTACAAGTGTGTACAAGGTTGTACAAGTGTGTACAAGGTTGTACAAGTGTGTACAAGGTTGTACAAGTGTGTACAAGGTTGTACAAGTGTGTACAAGGTTGTACAAGTGTGTACGAGGTTGTACAATTGTGTACGAGGTTGTACAATTGTGTACAAGGTTGTACAATTGTGTACAAGGCTGTACAAGTGTGTACAAGGTTGTACAATTGTGTACAAGGCTGTACAAGTGTGTACAAGGTTGTACAAGGTTGTACAAGTGTGTACAAGGGTGTACAAGTTTTTACAAGGTTGTACAAGTGTGTACAAGGTTGTACAAGTGTGTACAAGGCTGTACAATTGTGTACAAGGTTGTACAAGTGTGTACAAGGTTGTACAAGTGTGTACAAGGTTGTACAATTGTGTACAAGGCTGTACAAGTGTGTACAAGGTTGTACAAGTGTGTATAAGGCTGTACAATTGTGTACAAGGTTGTACAAGTGTGTACAAGGTTGTACAAGTGTGTACAAGGTTGTACAATTGTGTACAAGACTGTACAAGTGTGTACAAAGTTGTGCAAGTGTGTACAAGGTTGTACAAGTGTGTACAAGGTTGTACAATTGTGTACAAGGTTGTACAAGTGTGTACAAGGTTGTACAAGTGTGTACAAGGGTGTACAATGATGTACAAGTTTGTACAAGATTTTACAAGTGTGTACTGGGTTGTACAAGTGTGTACAAGATTGTATAAGTTTGTACAAGGTTGTACAAGTGTGTACAAGGGTGTACAAGTGTGTACAAATGTGTACAAGTGTGTACAGGGGTGTACAAGTTTGTACAACGGTGTAAAAGTTTTACAAGGTTGTACAAGTGTGTATAAGGTTGTACAAGTTGTGTACTGGGTTGTACAAGTGTGTACAAGATTGTATAAGTTTGTACAAGGTTGTACAAGTGTGTACAAGGGTGTACAAGTGTGTACAAATGTGTACAAGTGTGTACAGGGGTGTACAAGTTTGTACAAGGGTGTACAAGTTTTACAAGGTTGTACAAGTGTGTACAAGGTTGTACAAGTTGTGTACAAGGTTGTACATGTGTGTACAAGGGTGTACAAGTGTGTACAAGGTTGTACAAGTGTGTACAAGCTTGTACAAGTGTGTACAAGGGTGTACAAGTGTGTACAAGGTTGTACAAGTTTTTACAAGGTTGTACAAGTGTGTACAAGGGTGTAAAATCGTGTACAAGGATGTACAAGTTTGTACAAGTTTGTACAAGGTTGTACAAGGGTGTACAAGGTTGTACAAGTGTGTACAAGGTTGTACAATTGTGTACAAGGCTGTACAAGTGTGTACAAGGTTGTACAATTGTGTACAAGGCTGTACAAGTGTGTACAAGATTGTACAAGTGTGTACAAGATTGTACAAGTGTGTACAAGGTTGTACAAGTGTGTACAAGGATGTACAAGTTTGTACAAAGGTGTACAAGTGTGTACGATGTGTAAAAGTTTGTACAAGGGTGTACAAGGTTGTACAAGTGTGTACAAAGTTGTACAATTGTGTACAAGGCTGTACAAGTGTGTACAACCTTGTACACACTTGTACAACCTTGTACACACTTGTACAACCTTGTACACAATTGTACAGCCTTGTACACACTTGTACAACCTTGTACACATTTGTACAACCTTGTAAAAACTTGTACACCCTTGTACACACTTGTACAACCTTGTACAATTTTGTACACACTTGTACAGCCTTGTACACAATTGTACAACCTTGTACACACTTGTACAACCTTGTACACAATTGTACAACCTCGTACACACTTGTACAACCTTGTACACACTTGTACAACCTTGTACACACTTGTACAACCTTGTACACACTTGTACAACCTTGTACACACTTGTACAACCTTGTACACACTTGTACAACCTTTTACACACTTGTACAGCCTTGTACACAATTGTACAACCTTGTACACAATTGTACAACCTTGTACACAATTGTACAACCTTGTACACACTTGTACAACCTTGTACACCCTTGTACACACTTTTACTTATCGTACACACTTGTACACCCTTGTACAAACTTGTACATCCTTGTACACACTTGTACAACCTTGTACAAACTTGTACATCCTTGTACACGATTTTACACCCTTGTACACACTTGTACAACCTTGTAAAAACTTGTACAACCTTGTACACACTTGTACAAGCTTGTACACACTTGTACAAGCTTGTACACACTTGTACAACCTTGTACACACTTGTACAACCTTGTACACACTTGTACAACCTTGTACACACTTGTACAACCTTGTACACACTTGTACAACCTTGTACACACTTGTACAACCTTGTACACACTTGTACAACCTTGTACACACTTGTACAACCTTGTACACACTTGTACAACCTTGTACACACTTGTATAACCTTGTACACACTTGTACAACCTTGTACACACTTGTACAGCCTTGTACACAATTGTACAACCTTGTACACACTTGTACAGCCTTGTACACAATTGTAAAACCTTGTACACACTTGTACAACCTTGTACACCCTTGTACACACTTTTACTTATCGTACACACTTGTACACCCTTGTACAAACTTGTACATCCTTATACACACTTGTACAACCTTGTACAAACTTGTACAAACTTGTACATCCTTGTACACGATTTTACACCCTTGTACACACTTGTACAACCTTGTAAAAACTTGTACAACCTTGTACACACTTGTACACCCTTGTACACACTTGTACAAGCTTGTACACACTTGTACAAGCTTGTACACACTTGTACAACCTTGTACACACTTGTACAACCTTGTACACACTTGTACAACCTTGCACACTTGTACAACCTTGTACACACTTGTACAACCTTGTACACACTTGTACAACCTTGTACACACTTGTACAACCTTGTACACACTTGTACAACCTTGTACACAATTGTACAACCTTGTACACACTTGTACAACCTTGTACACACTTGTACAACCTTGTACACACTTGTACAACCTTGTACACAATTGTACAACCTTGTACACACTTGTACAACCTTGTACACACTTGTACAACCTTGAACACACTTGTACAGCCTTGTACACACTTGTACAGCCTTGTACACACTTGTACAACCTTGTACACACTTGTACAACCTTGTACACAATTGTACAGCCTTGTACACACTTGTACAACCTTGTACACACTTGTACAGCCTTGTACACAATTGTACAACCTTGTACACACTTGTACAACCTTGTACACACTTGTACAACCTTGTACACAATTGTACAGCCTTGTACACACTTGTACATCCTCGTAAAAACTTGTACACCTTTGTACACACTTGTACAACCTTGTACAACCTTGTACACACTTGTACAGCCTTGTACAACCTTGTACACACTTGTAGAGCCTTGTAAAAACTTGTACACACTTGTACACACATGTACAACCTTGTACACAACTTGTACAACCTTGTACACACTTGTACAACCTTGTAAAACTTGTACACATTTGTACACACTTGTACACCCTTGTACACACTTGTACAACCTTGTACAAACTTATACAATCTTGTACACACTTGTACAACCCAGTACACACTTGTACAATCTTGTACAAACTTGTACTCCCTTGTACAAACTTGTACAACCTTGTACACAATTGTAAAACCTTGTACACACTTGTACAACCTTGTACAAACTTGTACACACTTGTACAAACTTTTACATCCTTGTACACATTTGTACACCCTTGTACACACTTGTACAACCTTGTACAACCTTGTACAAACCTGTACACCCTTGTACATACTTGTACAAGCTTGTACACGATTGTACACCCTTGTACACATTTGTGCACCCTTGTACAAACTTGTACATCCTTGTACACACTTGTACAACCTTGTACAAACTTGTACAAACTTGTACAAACTTGTACATCCTTGTACACGATTGTTCACCCTTGTACACACTTGTACAACCTTGAACACACTTGTACAACCTGATACACAATTGTACAACCTTGTACACACTTGTACAACCTTGTACACACTTGTACAACCTTGTACACACTTGTACAACCTTGTACACACTTGTACAACCTTGTACACACTTGTACAGCCTTGTACACAATTGTACAACCTTGTACACAATTGTACAACCTTGTACACACTTGTACAACCTTGTACACACTTGTACAACCTTGTACACAATTGTACAGCCTTGTACACACTTGTACAACCTTGTACACACTTGTACAGCCTTGTACAAAATTGTACAACCTTGTACACACTTGTACAGCCTTGTACACAATTGTACAACCTTGTACACACTTGTACAACCTTGTACACCCTTGTACAAACTTTTACACATCGTACACACTTGTACACCCTTGTACAAACTTGTACATCCTTGTACACACTTGTACAACCTTGTACACACTTGTACAATCTTGTACACACTTGTACAGCCTTGTATACAATTGTACAACCTTGTACACACTTGTACAGCCTTGTACACAATTGTACAACCTTGTACACACTTGTACAACCTTGTACACCCTTGTACACACTTTTACTTATCGTACACACTTGTACACCCTTGTACAAACTTGTACATCCTTGTACACACTTGTACAACCTTGTACAAACTTGTACAAACTTGTACATCCTTGTACACGATTTTACACCCTTGTACACACTTGTACAACCTTGTAAAAACTTGTACAACCTTGTACACACTTGTACACCCTTGTACACACTTGTACAAGCTTGTACACACTTGTACACCCTTGTACACACATGTACAACCTTGTACACAACTTGTACAACCTTGTACACACTTGTACAACCTTGTAAAACTTGTACACCCTTGTACAAACTTGTACACCCCTGTACACACTTGTACACATTTGTACACACTTGTACACCCTTGTACACACTTGTACAACCTTGTACAAACTTATACAATCTTGTACACACTTGTACAACCCAGTACACACTTGTACAACCCAGTACACAACTTGTACAACCTTGTACACACTTGTACAACCTTGTAAAACTTGTACACCCTTGTACAAACTTGTACACCCCTGTACACACTTGTACACATTTGTACACACTTGTACACCCTTGTACACACTTGTACAACCTTGTACAAACTTATACAATCTTGTACTCACTTGTACAACCCAGTACACACTTGTACAATCTTGTACAAACTTGTACATCCTTGTACACGATTGTACACCCTTGTACACACTTGTACAACCTTGTACACACTTGTACAACCTTGTACACAATTGTACAACCTTGTACACACTTGTACAACCTTGTTTACACTTGCACAACTTTGTACACACTTGTACAGTCTTGTACACAATTGTACAACCTTGTACACACTTGTACAACCTTGTACACAATTGTACAACCTTGTACACACTTGTACAACCTTGTACACACTTGTACAACCTTGTACACAATTGTACAGCCTTGTACACACTTGTACAACCTTGTACACACTTGTACAACCTTGTACACACTTGTACAACCTTGTAAAAACTTGTACACCCTTGTACACACTTGTACAACCTTGTACAACCTTGTACACACTTGTACAGCCTTGTACACAATTGTACATACTTGTACACACTTGTACAACCTTGTACACAATTGTACAACCTCGTACACACTTATACAACCTTGTACACACTTGTACAACCTTGTACACACTTGTACAACCTTGTACACACTTGTACAACCTTGTACACACTTGTACAACCTTTTACACACTTGTACAGCCTTGTACACAATTGTACAACCTAGTACACACTTGTACAGCCTTGTACACAATTGTACAACCTTGTACACACTTGTACAACCTTGTACACCCTTGTACACACTTTTACTTATCGTACACACTTGTACACCCTTGTACAAACTTGTACATCCTTGTACACACTTGTACAACCTTGTACAAACTTGTACATCCTTGTACACGATTTTACACCCTTGTACACACTTGTACAACCTTGTAAAAACTTGTACAACCTTGTACACACTTGTACACCCTTGTACACACTTGTACAAGCTTGTACACACTTGTTCAACCATGTACACACTTGTACAACCTTGTACACACTTGTACAACCTTGTACACACTTGTACAACCTTGTACACACTTGTACAACCTTGTACACACTTGTACAACCTTGTACACACTTGTACAACCTTGTACACACTTGTACAACCTTGTACACACTTGTACAACCTTGTACACACTTGTACAACCTTGTACACACTTGTACAACCTTGTACACACTTGTACAGCCTTGTACACAATTGTACAACCTTGTACACACTTGTACAGCCTTGTACACAATTGTAAAACCTTGTACACACTTGTACAACCTTGTACACCCTTTACACACTTTTACTTATCGTACACACTTGTACACCCTTGTACAAACTTGTACATCCTTGTACACACTTGTACAACCTTGTACAAACTTGTACAAACTTGTACATCCTTGTACACGATTTTACACCCTTGTACACACTTGTACAACCTTGTAAAAACTTGTACAACCTTGTACACACTTGTACAAGCTTGTACACACTTGTACAAGCTTGTACACACTTGTACAAGCTTGTACACACTTGTACAAGGTTGTACACACTTGTACAACCTTGTACACACTTGTACAACCTTGTACACACTTGTACAACCTTGTACACACTTGTACAACCTTGTACACACTTGTACAACCTTGTACACACTTGTACAACCTTGTACACACTTGTACAACCTTGTACACACTTGTACAACCTTTTACACAATTGTACAACCTTGTACACACTTGTACAACCTTGTACACACTTGTACAACCTTGTACACACTTGTACAACCTTGTACACACTTGTACAGCCTTGTACACAATTGTACAACCTTGTACACACTTGTACAGCCTTGTACACAATTGTAAAACCTTGTACACACTTGTACAACCTTGTACACCCTTGTACACACTTTTACTTATCGTACACACTTGTACACCCTTGTACAAACTTGTACATCCTTATACACACTTGTACAACCTTGTACAAACTTGTACAAACTTGTACATCCTTGTACACGATTTTACACCCTTGTACACACTTGTACAACCTTGTAAAAACTTGTACAACCTTGTACACACTTGTACACCCTTGTACACACTTGTACAAGCTTGTACACACTTGTACAAGCTTGTACACACTTGTACAAGCTTGTACACACTTGTACAAGCTTGTACACACTTGTACAAGCTTGTACACACTTGTACAACCTTGTACACACTTGTACAACCTTGTACACATTTGTACAACCTTGTACACACTTGTACAACCTTGTACACACTTGTACAACCTTGTACACACTTGTACAACCTTGTAAAACTTGTTTTTACAAGGCTCTACAAGTGTGTACAAGGTTGTACAAGGCTGTACAAGTGTGTACAAGGTTGTACAAGGTTGTACAAGTGTGTACAAAGGTGTACAAGTTTTTACGAGGATGTACAAGTGTGTACAAGGTTGTACAAGTGTGTACAAGGCTGTACAATTGTGTACAAGGTTGTACAAGTGTGTACAAGGTTGTACAAGTGTGTACAAGGTTGTACAATTGTGTACAAGGTTGTACAATTGTGTACAAGGCTGTACAAGTGTGTACAAGGTTGTACAAGTGTGTACAAGGCTGTACAATTGTGTACAAGGTTGTACAAGTGTGTACAAGGTTGTACAAGTGTGTACAAGGTTGTACAATTGTGTACAAGGCTGTACAAGTGTGTTCAAGGTTGTACAAGTGTGTACAAGGTTGTACAAGTGTGCACAAGGTTGTACAATTGTGTACAAGGTTGTACAAGTGTGTACAAGGTTGTACAATTGTGTACAAGGTTGTACAAGTGTGTACAAGGTTGTACAAGTGTGTACAAGGTTGTACAAGTGTGTACAAGGTTGTACAAGTGTGTACAAGGTTGTACAAGTGTGTACAAGGTTGTACAAGTGTGTACAAGGTTGTACAAGTGTGTACAAGGTTGTACAAGTGTGTACAAGGTTGTACAAGTGTGTACAAGGTTGTACAAGTGTGTACAAGCTTGTACAAGTGTGTACAAGCTTGTACAAGTGTGTACAAGCTTGTAAAAGTGTGTACAAGCTTGTACAAGTGTGTACAAGGGTGTACAAGTGTGTACAAGGTTGTACAAGTTTTTACAAGGTTGTACAAGTGTGTACAAGGGTGTAAAATCGTGTACAAGGATGTACAAGTATGTACAAGTTTGTACAAGGTTGTACAAGTGTGTATAAGGAGGTACAAGTTTGTACAAGGGTGTACAAGTGTGTACGATAAGTAAAAGTGTGTACAAGGGTGTACAAGGTTGTACAAGTGTGTACAAGGTTTTACAATTGTGTACAAGGCTGTACAAGTGTGTACAAGGTTGTAAAATTGTGTACAAGGCTGTACAAGTGTGTACAAGGTTGTACAAGTGTGTACAAGGTTGTACAAGTGTGTACAAGGTTGTACAAGTGTGTACAAGGTTGTACAAGTGTGTACAAGGTTGTACAAGTGTGTACAAGGTTGTACAAGTGTGTACAAGGTTGTACAAGTGTGTACAAGGTTGTACAAGTGTGTACAAGGTTGTACAAGTGTGTACAAGGTTGTACAAGTGTGTACAAGGTTGTACAAGTGTGTACAAGGTTGTACAAGTGTGTACAAGGTTGTACAAGTGTGTACAAGGTTGTACAAGTGTGTACAAGGTTGTACAAGTGTGTACAAGCTTGTACAAGTGTGTACAAGCTTGTACAAGTGTGTACAAGGGTGTACAAGTGTGTACAAGGTTGTACAAGTTTTTACAAGGTTGTACAAGTGTGTACAAGGGTGTAAAATCGTGTACAAGGATGTACAAGTTTGTACAAGTTTGTACAAGGTTGTACAAGTGTGTACAAGGATGTACAAGTTTGTACAAGGGTGTACAAGTGTGTACGATAAGTAAAAGTGTGTACAAGGGTGTACAAGGTTGTACAAGTGTGTACAAGGTTTTACAATTGTGTACAAGGCTGTACAAGTGTGTACAAGGTTGTACAATTGTGTACAAGGCTGTACAAGTGTGTACAAGGTTGTACAAGTGTGTACAAGGTTGTACAAGTGTGTACAAGGTTGTACAAGTGTGTACAAGGTTGTACAAGTGTGTACAAGGTTGTACAAGTGTGTACAAGGTTGTACAAGTGTGTACAAGGTTGTACAAGTGTGTACAAGGTTGTACAAGTGTGTACAAGGTTGTACAAGTGTGTACATGGTTGTACAAGTGTGTACAAGCTTGTACAAGTGTGTACAAGGGTGTACAAGTGTGTACAAGGTTGTACAAGTTTTTACAAGGTTGTACAAGTGTGTACAAGGGTGTAAAATCGTGTACAAGGATGTACAAGGGTGTACAAGTGTGTACGATAAGTAAAAGTGTGTACAAGGGTGTACAAGGTTGTACAAGTGTGTACAAGGTTGTACAATTGTGTACAAGGCTGTACAAGTGTGTACAAGATTGTACAATTGTGTACAAGGCTGTACAAGTGTGTAAAAGGTTGTACAAGTGTGTACAAGGTTGTACAAGTGTGTACAAGGTTGTACAAGTGTGTACAAGGTTGTACAAGTGTGTACAAGGTTGTACAAGTGTGTACAAGGTTGTATAAGTGTGTACGAGGTTGTACAATTGTGTACGAGGTTGTACAAGTGTGTACAAGTATGTACAATTGTGTACAAGGCTGTACAAGTGTGTACAAGGTTGTACAAGGTTGTACAAGTGTGTACAAGGGTGTACAAGTTTTTACAAGGTTGTACAAGTGTGTACAAAGTTGTACAAGTGTGTACAAGGCTGTACAATTGTGTACAAGGTTGTACAAGTGTGTACAAGGTTGTACAAGTGTGTACAAGGTTGTACAATTGTGTACAAGGCTGTACAAGTGTGTACAAGGTTGTACAAGTGTGTACAAGGCTGTACAATTGTGTACAAGGTTGTACAAGTGTGTACAAGGTTGTACAAGTGTGTACAAGGTTGTACAATTGTGTACAAGACTGTACAAGTGTGTACAAAGTTGTGCAAGTGTAAACAAGGTTGTACAAGTGTGTACAAGGTTGTACAATTGTGTACAAGGTTGTACAAGTGTGTACAAGGTTGTACAAGTGTGTACAAGGGTGTACAATCGTGTACAAGGATGTACAAGTTTGTACAAGATTGTACAAGTGTGTACTGGGTTGTACAAGTGTGTACAAGATTGTATAAGTTTGTACAAGGTTGTACAAGTGTGTACAAGGGTGTACAAGTGTGTACAAATGTGTACAAGTGTGTACAGGGGTGTACAAGTTTGTACAAGGGTGTACAAGTTTTACAAGGTTGTACAAGTGTGTACAAGGTTGTACAAGTTGTGTACTGGGTTGTACAAGTGTGTACAAGATTGTATAAGTTTGTACAAGGTTGTACAAGTGTGTACAAGGGTGTACAAGTGTGTACAAATGTGTACAAGTGTGTACAGGGGTGTACAAGTTTGTACAAGGTAGTACAAGTTTTACAAGGTTGTACAAGTGTGTACAAGGTTGTACAAGTTGTGTACAAGGTTGTACATGTGTATACAAGGGTGTACAAGTGTGTACAAGGTTGTACAAGTGTGTACAAGCTTGTACAAGTGTGTACAAGGGTGTACAAGTGTGTACAAGGTTGTACAAGTTTTTACAAGGTTGTACAAGGGTGTAAAATCGTGTACAAGGATGTACAAGTTTGTACAAGTTTGTACAAGGTTGTACAAGTGTGTACAAGGATGTACAAGTTTGTACAAGGGTGTACAAGTGTGTACGATAAGTAAAAGTGTATACAAGGGTGTACAAGGTTGTACAAGTGTGTACAAGGTTGTACAATTGTGTACAAGGCTGTACAAGTGTGTACAAGGTTGTACAATTGTGTACAAGGCTGTACAAGTGTGTACAAGATTGTACAAGTGTGTACAAGGTTGTACAAGTGTGTACAAGGATGTACAAGTTTGTACAAGGGTGTACAAGTGTGTACGTTGTGTAAAAGTTTGTACAAGGGTGTACAAGGTTGTACAAGTGTGTACAAGGATGTACAATTGTGTACAAGGCTGTACAAGTGTGTACAAGGTTGTACAATTTTGTACAAGGCTGTACAAGTGTGTACAAGGTTGTACAAGTGTGTACAAGGCTGTACAATTGTATACAAGGTTGTACAAGTGTGTACAAGGTTGTACAAGTGTGTACAAGGTTGTACAATTGTGTACAAGGCTGTACAAGTGTGTACAAGGTTGTACAAGTGTGTACAAGGTTGTACAAGTGTGTACAAGGTTGTACAAGTGTGTACAAGGTTGTACAAGTGTGTACAAGGTTGTACAATTGTGTATCAGGTTGTACAAGTGTGTACAAGGTTGTACAAGTGTGTACAAGGGTGAACAATCGTGTACAAGGATGTACAAGTTTGTACAAGTTTGTACAAGTTTGTACAAGGTTGTACAAGTGTGTACAAGGATGTACAAGTTTGTACAAGGGTGCACAAGTGTGTACAAGGGTGTACAATCGTGTACAAGCTTGTACAAGTGTGTACAAGGGTGTACAGGTTTGTACAAGGTTGTACAAGGTTGTACAAGTGTGTACAAGGGTGTACAAATGTGTACAAGGATGTAAAAGTTTGTACAAGTGTGTACAAGTTTGTACAAGGTTGTACAAGTGTGTACAAGGTTTTACAATTGTGTACAAGGTTGTACAAGTTTGTACAAGGGAGTACAAGTTTGTACAAGATTGTACAAGTGTGTACTGGGATGTACAAGTGTGTACAAGATTGTATAAGTTTGTACAAGGTTGTACAAGTGTGTACAAGGGTGTACAAGTGTGTACAAATGTGTACAAGTTTTACAAGGTTGTACAAGTGTGTACAAGGTTGTACAAGTTGTGTACAAGGTTGTACATGTGTGTACAAGGGTGTACAAGTTTTTACAAGGCTCTACAAGTGTGTACAAGGTTGTACAAGGCTGTACAAGTGTGTACAAGGTTGTACAAGGTTGTACAAGTGTGTACAAAGGTGTACAAGTTTTTACGAGGATGTACAAGTGTGTACAAGGTTGTACAAGTGTGGACAAGGCTGTACAATTGTGTACAAGGTTGTACAAGTGGGTACAAGGTTGTACAAGTGTGTACAAGGTTGTACAATTGTGTACAAGGCTGTACAAGTGTGTACAAGGTTGTACAAGTGTGTACAAGGCTGTACAATTGTGTACAAGGTTGTACAAGTGTGTACAAGGTTGTACAAGTGTGTACAAGGTTGTACAAGTGTGTACAAGGTTGTACAATTGTGTACAAGGCTGTACAAGTGTGTTCAAGGTTGTACAAGTGTGTACAAGGTTGTACAAGTGTGTACAAGGTTGTACAATTGTGTACAAGGTTGTACAATTGTGTACAAGGTTGTACAAGTGTGTACAAGGTTGTACAATTGTGTACAAGGTTGTACAAGTGTGTACAAGGTTGTACAAGTGTGTACAAGGTTGTACAAGTGTGTACAAGGTTGTACAATTGTGTACAAGGTTGTACAAGTGTGTACAAGGTTGTACAAGTGTGTACAAGCTTGTACAAGTGTGTACAAGCTTGTACAAGTGTGTACAAGCTTGTACAAGTGTGTACAAGCTTGTACAAGTGTGTACAAGCTTGTACAAGTGTGTACAAGCTTGTACAAGTGTGTACAAGGTTGTACAAGTTTTTACAAGGTTGTACAAGTGTGTACAAGGGTGTAAAATCGTGTACAAGGATGTACAAGTTTGTACAAGTTTGTACAAGGTTGTACAAGTGTGTATAAGGATGTACAAGTTTGTACAAGGGTGTACAAGTGTGTACGATAAGTAAAAGTGTGTACAAGGGTGTACAAGGTTGTACAAGTGTGTACAAGGTTTTACAATTGTGTACAAGGCTGTACAAGTGTGTACAAGGTTGTACAATTGTGTACAAGGCTGTACAAGTGTGTACAAGGTTGTACAAGTGTGTACAAGGTTGTACAAGTGTGTACAAGGTTGTACAAGTGTGTACAAGGTTGTACAAGTGTGTACAAGGTTGTACAAGTGTGTACAAGGTTGTACAAGTGTGTACAAGGTTGTACAAGTGTGTACAAGGTTGTACAAGTGTGTACAAGGTTGTACAAGTGTGTACAAGGTTGTACAAGTGTGTACAAGGTTGTACAAGTGTGTACAAGGTTGTACAAGTGTGTACAAGGTTGTACAAGTGTGTACAAGGTTGTACAAGTGTGTACAAGGTTGTACAAGTGTGTACAAGGGTGTAAAATCGTGTACAAGGATGTACAAGTTTGTACAAGGTTGTACAAGTTTGTACAAGGATGTACAAGTTTGTACAAGGGTGTACAAGTGTGTACGATAAGTAAAAGTGTGTACAAGGGTGTACAAGGTTGTACAAGTGTGTACAAGGTTGTACAATTGTGTACAAGGCTGTACAAGTGTGTACAAGGTTGTACAATTGTGTACAAGGCTGTACAAGTGTGTAAAAGGTTGTTAAAGTGTGTACAAGTTTGTACAAGTGTGTACAAGGTTGTACAAGTGTGTACAAGGTTGTACAAGTGTGTACAAGGTTGTACAAGTGTGTACGAGGTTGTACAATTGTGTACAAGGTTGTACAAGTGTGTACAAGGTTGTACAATTGTGTACAAGGCTGTACAAGTGTGTACAAGGTTGTACAAGGTTGTACAAGTGTGTACAAGGTTGTACAAGGTTGTACAAGTGTGTACAAGTTTTTACAAGGTTGTACAAGTGTGTACAAGGTTGTACAAGTGTGTACAAGGCTGTACAATTGTGTACAAGGTTGTACAAGTGTGTACAAGGTTGTACAAGTGTGTACAAGGTTGTACACACTTGTACAGCCTTGTACACAATTGTACAACCTTGTACACACTTGTACAACCTTGTACACCCTTGTACAAACTTTTACACATCGTACACACTTGTACACCCTTGTACAAACTTGTACATCCTTGTACACACTTGTACAACCTTGTACACACTTGTACAATCTTGTACACACTTGTACAATCTTGTACACACTTGTACAGCCTTGTACACAATTGTACAACCTTGTACACACTTGTACAGCCTTGTACACAATTGTACAACCTTGTACACACTTGTACAACCTTGTACACCCTTGTACACACTTTTACTTATCGTACACACTTGTACACCCTTGTACAAACTTGTACATCCTTGTACACACTTGTACAACCTTGTACAAACTTGTACAAACTTGTACATCCTTGTACACGATTTTACACCCTTGTACACACTTGTACAACCTTGTAAAAACTTGTACAACCTTGTACACACTTGTACACCCTTGTACACACTTGTACAAGCTTGTACACACTTGTACAACCTTGTACACACTTGTACACCCTTGTACACACATGTACAACCTTGTACACAACTTGTACAACCTTGTACACACTTGTACAACCTTGTAAAACTTGTACACCCTTGTACAAACTTGTACACCCCTGTACACACTTGTACACATTTGTACACACTTGTACACCCTTGTACACACTTGTACAACCTTGTACAAACTTATACAATCTTGTACACACTTGTACAACCCAGTACACAACTTGTACAACCTTGTACACACTTGTACAACCTTGTAAAACTTGTACACCCTTGTACAAACTTGTACACCCCTGTACACACTTGTACACATTTGTACACACTTGTACACCCTTGTACACACTTGTACAACCTTGTACAAACTTATACAATCTTGTACACACTTGTACAACCCAGTACACACTTGTAAAATCTTGTACAAACTTGTACATCATTGTACACGATTGTACACCCTTGTACACACTTGTACAACCTTGTACACACTTGTACAACCTTGTACACAATTGTACAACCTTGTACACACTTGTACAACCTTGTACACACTTGCACAACTTTGTACACACCTGTACATTCTTGTACACAATTGTACAACCTTGTACACACTTGTACAACCTTGTATACACTTGTACAACCTTGTACACAATTGTACAGCCTTGTACACACTTGTACAACCTTG
This sequence comes from Macrosteles quadrilineatus, assembly GCF_028750875.1. Classification (NCBI taxonomy): domain Eukaryota; kingdom Metazoa; phylum Arthropoda; class Insecta; order Hemiptera; family Cicadellidae; genus Macrosteles; species Macrosteles quadrilineatus. The sequence goes on along the minus strand of NW_026542795.1, from coordinate 6,325 downwards.
TACACACTTGTACAGCCTTGTACACAATTGTACAACCTTGTACACACTTGTACAACCTTGTACACACTTGTACAACCTTGTACACAATTGTACAGCCTTGTACACACTTGTACAACCTTGTACACACTTGTACAACCTTGTAAAAACTTGTACACCCTTGTACACACTTGTACAACCTTGTACAACCTTGTACACACTTGTACAGCCTTGTACACAATTGTACAACCTTGTACACACTTGTACAACCTTGTACACAATTGTACAACCTCGTACACACTTGTACAACCTTGTACACACTTGTACAACCTTGTACACACTTGTACAACCTTGTACACACTTGTACAACCTTGTACACACTTGTACAACCTTGTACACACTTGTACAACCTTGTACACACTTGTACAACCTTGTACACACTTGTACAACCTTGTACACACTTGTACAGCCTTGTACACAATTGTACAACCTTGTACACACTTGTACAGCCTTGTACACAATTGTAAAACCTTGTACACACTTGTACAACCTTGTACACCCTTGTACACACTTTTACTTATCGTACACACTTGTACACCCTTGTACAAACTTGTACATCCTTATACACACTTGTACAACCTTGTACAAACTTGTACAAACTTGTACATCCTTGTACACGATTTTACACCCTTGTACACACTTGTACAACCTTGTAAAAACTTGTACAACCTTGTACACACTTGTACAAGCTTGTACACACTTGTACAAGCTTGTACACACTTGTACAAGCTTGTACACACTTGTACAAGCTTGTACACACTTGTACAACCTTGTACACACTTGTACAACCTTGTACACACTTGTACAACCTTGTACACACTTGTACAACCTTGTACACACTTGTACAACCTTGTACACACTTGTACAACCTTGTACACACTTGTACAACCTTGTACACACTTGTACAACCTTGTACACACTTGTACAACCTTGTACACACTTGTACAACCTTGTACACACTTGTACAACCTTGTACACAATTGTACAACCTTGTACACAATTGTACAACCTTGTACACACTTGTACAACCTTGTACACACTTGTACAACCTTGAACACACTTGTACAGCCTTGTACACAATTGTACAACCTTGTACACACTTGTACAACCTTGTACACAATTGTACAGCCTTGTACACACTTGTACAACCTTGTACACACTTGTACAGCCTTGTACACAATTGTACAACCTTGTACACACTTGTACAACCTTGTACACACTTGTACAACCTTGTACACAATTGTACAGCCTTGTACACACTTGTACAACCTTGTACACACTTGTACATCCTCGTAAAAACTTGTACACCTTTGTACACACTTGTACAACCTTGTACAACCTTGTACACACTTGTACAGCCTTGTACAACCTTGTACACACTTGTAGAGCCTTGTAAAAACTTGTACACCCTTGTACACACATGTACAACCTTGTACACAACTTGTACAACCTTGTACACACTTGTACAACCTTGTAAAACTTGTACACATTTGTACACACTTGTGCACCCTTGTACACAATTGTACAACCTTGTACAAACTTATACAATCTTGTACACACTTGTACAACCCAGTACACACTTGTACAATCTTGTACAAACTTGTACTCTCTTGTACAAACTTGTACAACCTTGTACACAATTGTAAAACCTTGTACACACTTGTACAACCTTGTACAAACTTGTACACACTTGTACAAACTTTTACATCCTTGTACACATTTGTACACCCTTGTACACACTTGTACAACCTTGTACAACCTTGTACAAACCTGTACACCCTTGTACAAACTTGTACAAGCTTGTACACGATTGTACACCCTTGTACACACTTGTGCACCCTTGTACAAACTTGTACATCCTTGTACACACTTGTACAACCTTGTACAAACTTGTACAAACTTGTACAAACTTGTACATCCTTGTACACGATTGTTCACCCTTGTACACACTTGTACAACCTTGTACACACTTGTACAACCTGATACACAATTGTACAACCTTGTACACACTTGTACAACCTTGTACACACTTGTACAACCTTGTACACACTTGTACAACCTTGTACACACTTGTACAACCTTGTACACACTTGTACAGCCTTGTACACAATTGTACAACCTTGTACACACTTGTACAACCTTGTACACACTTGTACAACCTTGTACACAATTGTACAGCCTTGTACACACTTGTACAACCTTGTACACACTTGTACAGCCTTGTACAAAATTGTACAACCTTGTACACACTTGTACAGCCTTGTACACAATTGTACAACCTTGTACACACTTGTACAACCTTGTACACCCTTGTACAAACTTTTACACATCGTACACACTTGTACACCCTTGTACAAACTTGTACATCCTTGTACACACTTGTACAACCTTGTACACACTTGTACAATCTTGTACACACTTGTACAGCCTTGTACACAATTGTACAACCTTGTACACACTTGTACAGCCTTGTACACAATTGTACAACCTTGTACACACTTGTACAACCTTGTACACCCTTGTACACACTTTTACTTATCGTACACACTTGTACACCCTTGTACAAACTTGTACATCCTTGTACACACTTGTACAACCTTGTACAAACTTGTACAAACTTGTACATCCTTGTACACGATTTTACACCCTTGTACACACTTGTACAACCTTGTAAAAACTTGTACAACCTTGTACACACTTGTACACCCTTGTACACACTTGTACAAGCTTGTACACACTTGTACACCCTTGTACACACATGTACAACCTTGTACACAACTTGTACAACCTTGTACACACTTGTACAACCTTGTAAAACTTGTACACCCTTGTACAAACTTGTACACCCCTGTACACACTTGTACACATTTGTACACACTTGTACACCCTTGTACACACTTGTACAACCTTGTACAAACTTATACAATCTTGTACACACTTGTACAACCCAGTACACACTTGTACAACCCAGTACACAACTTGTACAACCTTGTACACACTTGTACAACCTTGTAAAACTTGTACACCCTTGTACAAACTTGTACACCCCTGTACACACTTGTACACATTTGTACACACTTGTACACCCTTGTACACACTTGTACAACCTTGTACAAACTTATACAATCTTGTACTCACTTGTACAACCCAGTACACACTTGTACAATCTTGTACAAACTTGTACATCCTTGTACACGATTGTACACCCTTGTACACACTTGTACAACCTTGTACACACTTGTACAACCTTGTACACAATTGTACAACCTTGTACACACTTGTACAACCTTGTTTACACTTGCACAACTTTGTACACACTTGTACAGTCTTGTACACAATTGTACAACCTTGTACACACTTGTACAACCTTGTACACAATTGTACAACCTTGTACACACTTGTACAACCTTGTACACACTTGTACAACCTTGTACACAATTGTACAGCCTTGTACACACTTGTACAACCTTGTACACACTTGTACAACCTTGTACACACTTGTACAACCTTGTAAAAACTTGTACACCCTTGTACACACTTGTACAACCTTGTACAACCTTGTACACACTTGTACAGCCTTGTACACAATTGTACATACTTGTACACACTTGTACAACCTTGTACACAATTGTACAACCTCGTACACACTTATACAACCTTGTACACACTTGTACAACCTTGTACACACTTGTACAACCTTGTACACACTTGTACAACCTTGTACACACTTGTACAACCTTTTACACACTTGTACAGCCTTGTACACAATTGTACAACCTAGTACACACTTGTACAGCCTTGTACACAATTGTACAACCTTGTACACACTTGTACAACCTTGTACACCCTTGTACACACTTTTACTTATCGTACACACTTGTACACCCTTGTACAAACTTGTACATCCTTGTACACACTTGTACAACCTTGTACAAACTTGTACATCCTTGTACACGATTTTACACCCTTGTACACACTTGTACAACCTTGTAAAAACTTGTACAACCTTGTACACACTTGTACACCCTTGTACACACTTGTACAAGCTTGTACACACTTGTACAACCATGTACACACTTGTACAACCTTGTACACACTTGTACAACCTTGTACACACTTGTACAACCTTGTACACACTTGTACAACCTTGTACACACTTGTACAACCTTGTACACACTTGTACAACCTTGTACACACTTGTACAACCTTGTACACACTTGTACAACCTTGTACACACTTGTACAACCTTGTACACACTTGTACAACCTTGTACACACTTGTACAGCCTTGTACACAATTGTACAACCTTGTACACACTTGTACAGCCTTGTACACAATTGTAAAACCTTGTACACACTTGTACAACCTTGTACACCCTTTACACACTTTTACTTATCGTACACACTTGTACACCCTTGTACAAACTTGTACATCCTTGTACACACTTGTACAACCTTGTACAAACTTGTACAAACTTGTACATCCTTGTACACGATTTTACACCCTTGTACACACTTGTACAACCTTGTAAAAACTTGTACAACCTTGTACACACTTGTACAAGCTTGTACACACTTGTACAAGCTTGTACACACTTGTACAAGCTTGTACACACTTGTACAAGGTTGTACACACTTGTACAACCTTGTACACACTTGTACAACCTTGTACACACTTGTACAACCTTGTACACACTTGTACAACCTTGTACACACTTGTACAACCTTGTACACACTTGTACAACCTTGTACACACTTGTACAACCTTGTACACACTTGTACAACCTTTTACACAATTGTACAACCTTGTACACACTTGTACAACCTTGTACACACTTGTACAACCTTGTACACACTTGTACAACCTTGTACACACTTGTACAGCCTTGTACACAATTGTACAACCTTGTACACACTTGTACAGCCTTGTACACAATTGTAAAACCTTGTACACACTTGTACAACCTTGTACACCCTTGTACACACTTTTACTTATCGTACACACTTGTACACCCTTGTACAAACTTGTACATCCTTATACACACTTGTACAACCTTGTACAAACTTGTACAAACTTGTACATCCTTGTACACGATTTTACACCCTTGTACACACTTGTACAACCTTGTAAAAACTTGTACAACCTTGTACACACTTGTACACCCTTGTACACACTTGTACAAGCTTGTACACACTTGTACAAGCTTGTACACACTTGTACAAGCTTGTACACACTTGTACAAGCTTGTACACACTTGTACAAGCTTGTACACACTTGTACAACCTTGTACACACTTGTACAACCTTGTACACATTTGTACAACCTTGTACACACTTGTACAACCTTGTACACACTTGTACAACCTTGTACACACTTGTACAACCTTGTAAAACTTGTTTTTACAAGGCTCTACAAGTGTGTACAAGGTTGTACAAGGCTGTACAAGTGTGTACAAGGTTGTACAAGGTTGTACAAGTGTGTACAAAGGTGTACAAGTTTTTACGAGGATGTACAAGTGTGTACAAGGTTGTACAAGTGTGTACAAGGCTGTACAATTGTGTACAAGGTTGTACAAGTGTGTACAAGGTTGTACAAGTGTGTACAAGGTTGTACAATTGTGTACAAGGTTGTACAATTGTGTACAAGGCTGTACAAGTGTGTACAAGGTTGTACAAGTGTGTACAAGGCTGTACAATTGTGTACAAGGTTGTACAAGTGTGTACAAGGTTGTACAAGTGTGTACAAGGTTGTACAATTGTGTACAAGGCTGTACAAGTGTGTTCAAGGTTGTACAAGTGTGTACAAGGTTGTACAAGTGTGCACAAGGTTGTACAATTGTGTACAAGGTTGTACAAGTGTGTACAAGGTTTTACAATTGTGTACAAGGTTGTACAAGTGTGTACAAGGTTGTACAAGTGTGTACAAGGTTGTACAAGTGTGTACAAGGTTGTACAAGTGTGTACAAGGTTGTACAAGTGTGTACAAGGTTGTACAAGTGTGTACAAGGTTGTACAAGTGTGTACAAGGTTGTACAAGTGTGTACAAGGTTGTACAAGTGTGTACAAGGTTGTACAAGTGTGTACAAGCTTGTACAAGTGTGTACAAGCTTGTACAAGTGTGTACAAGCTTGTAAAAGTGTGTACAAGCTTGTACAAGTGTGTACAAGGGTGTACAAGTGTGTACAAGGTTGTACAAGTTTTTACAAGGTTGTACAAGTGTGTACAAGGGTGTAAAATCGTGTACAAGGATGTACAAGTATGTACAAGTTTGTACAAGGTTGTACAAGTGT